>NC_065508.1:7440819-7628443 GCF_006386435.1 Epinephelus moara | reverse complement strand
TCATTTTAACCCACACCATGATCTTTTCCTGACCCTAACCAAGTGGTTTTTGTGCCTAAACCTAACCAGACCTTAACCACAGGGCATCATGATGATTTCGGAACGGACTTCGGAACAATGAGTTTAATATGGTTGGAACAATGGGATGTCGAACCAATGGGCTGTCGGACCAATGGGCAGTTCCCCAGACAACAAAGCCAAAATGTAGCACAGTAGGTGAGTAAAGCCAGCAGTAGACAAATAACTAAAAAACCTGACGGTAGTTTTATTACAGCTGATTCAAACCCAAACAGCCCTCAAAACAGGTTTTCCTAAATTCCACCAGCATGTCCTCAGCTCTCCTACAAGAAAAAGCACTCTGGACTGTGTTTACTTAAAGATTCCTGAGGGCTGCTGAATGCTTCGCCACCCTGACCACATTTTCCTGCCAGCTTAGTCCCCCACTCATCAAAACACTCAAGCCATTAGAAAAAAAAAGGATAGTGTATTGATTGTGTGTTCCTGGAGAGTTGCTACAGCTCCCTCAGACATTTACATGTTCAGGGTGGATATAAAATAGGAAATGGTGGATTTGAGCAAAATGCAAATAATCCTATGGGAAATCTTGAGCACTAGATTAAGGCCAGATTCTGTGTGGTGGTCAGATGTGCAGCGTCGCTCATGGCACCATGGGAGGATGCGCCAATGAGGCATATGAAAGGGAAATGCTTAGGTATGCTGAGTGTGTAGCAGAGCACTGGGGCTAGGTTTGCCCTGTGGAGGTTAGATGGAGAGCATTTGTAGTAAAGTCACCGTGTGCTCACATTATTTTACTTTTAGTTAGTAAAATTCAATTCAGTTAACCGATTCCAGCACACAGCAGAGAGCTGATGTTTGTGGCATTCAATACCAGTTTATCATGACTTAGGTCATAGCATATAATATAGGGTGTCGACTTGCTTTTCCTACTTTTTCTTTTCTCAGATATTTTACATTGATAGCTTATAGTTTTCCTGACAGTGCATCTTTTCTGCTCCCCACCTGGTTTCATCCACGCACGGTCTGCCTGACAGCTCAACTTGGAGCACAGCAGGGGAGGTTTGGGCGTGGGGAGCTGCTCACAATGCAGTGCGTTTTTCCAACACGTGGGCCTTTCAAATCTCATATCAGCCTCTACCAACAGTCAGCACCAGCAGACAGAAAGGTGGAGAGACAGAAAGTGAAAGAAAGAGGAATAGATGGTGGGAGAGCAGGGAAGACATGGCCACAGCAGGACGCCCTTCGCTATCGCAGACTGAGGGAGAAGTGAGAAGATGAAGAGGTAGAAACACATACATACAGGGGAAAAGCTGATTATGGTGAGAAATAATCTCCCTGTTTTTGTATTTAAGAAAAAAACAATTATTGCCTAGCAGTGTATGCCTTGTGCTAAACAGTCAAGTTGCAGTTTACATCCAGATTCAAATGTAGCCATGACAGCAAACAATTCCTCAAATATGGAAGTTGCTGCAATAAGCCACAGATTCTAAATCCTGAGTCATGGCATTGAGTAATGGCTAAGAAAAGGTGACAATGTGATGTCACCTTGAAGTTAACCTTTGACCTTTGGGGGAAAAAAATCCTCACGTCATTGTGCTATCCTATTAGACATTAGTGTGTCATAATTAGCCCATGAATTCTTGAGTTATGGCCAAAAACATGTTTTGTGAGGTCACAGTGACCTATGACCATCAAAATCTAATCACTTCATCCTTGAAACACCCAAGTAGACGTCTGTGCCAGATGTAATGAAATTCCCTCCAGGCGTTCCTGAGATATCAAGTTCACGAGAATGAGATGGACGGACAACCCGTAAACACAATGCCTGCGGCCAGGGCTGTTGCCAGTGCGGAGGCATTAAAAAAAAGCATGAGAACGAGGCATGTGGCGGGGGGGATGTCCTTGGTTGTTGCAAACTCAAAACGTTCGGCTCACCTGTCATCCCTTGACTCATTTACTTTCACTCTAAATAGCCACTTCAGCAGCTAATACATTGCCCTGGGGGTGAGTCTGGCTGCTGCTGGGTGCAATATTGTGTTTGTGTTTGCTTTTTAAAAGGCGAGAGAGCTGGTGCTACTTTAAAAATAACAGCCACTCCTTTTCCAGTACATAATTGCTGACTGAGGGGGGGAAAGGTAAAAAAAAAAAAAGAGATGAAAGAAATGAAGGACATGAGGCTAGATATCACAAAGTAATAGATATATTGAGAAAATAGGGGGGAAGAATAGGCCAAACCCACCCTATAAACTCCCACTGGGTGCTTATGTTGGTGGGAACTCCATTAGCAACGATTAAAAAGCCATCACGCTAACAGCTTGTGAACCTAAATAATCACAGGGCCCTGTTTCACTGATGCCTCCCTCACATTTTCTGATGAGCCAGGGGTGTTGCTGCTTTCACCTTATGTTCCCTGAAGGAGCCTGTAATCGCTATTATGTGTGCGGAGGACTTAGGAGGAGACCTCATCAGGGAGAGCACTGGCTCTCACTGAGACTCACTGAACCCCATGTGAGATACCTAAAGCCCCCACACTTTGCACCAGTCTTTTTCCCCCACTCTTCCTCAGTGGCCTCTTCAACATCATTTGCCCCCGACTGTGTGCTTGTGAAGCATGCCGGTATGGTAAGTGATATAAAACAACCTTGCAGTCTACCAGCAGTACCTTCAGTATCCATCCCTAGAGCCAAGGCACAGAGGAAGACTGAAGCTGAAAACATCTGCACATGTTTTTTTTTTTTCTTTCATTCTGCCTCAATGAAAATCGTGTAAAAAAAAATGAAAAATAAAAATGGAATGAAGACAGCCGAGGTGCTGTTTGAGTATAGCCCATTTCTTTGCCTGAATCCACCCCACGGCCAAGCTTCTTTACAGGTTGTTTGTGACCTTGTATTACCTCACACTGAACTTTCTCAAACTCTCACTTCCTTTGACGCAAATGTTCAACAGCATACTTGAATACCTGCAGTGCCACAAAGAGATTAATTATTTCTGCAAGAGAAAATATGCAAAGGATATGCAGTATCCCTTTTTGGATGTCTATTAAATAGGCTTATCCAATTTGGCTGATAAACTAAATGGTCATCTTGTTCAAGCCAATCAGGATCCTTTAAGTCAACATTGTTTCAATGCCAAAATCTTGTTCTTCAGACATGTTGTATTTTGTTACAGCACACAATTCGAATAAAATCTCTTTGACTCATTAATTACACTATGTAGCTTTGTTGTTTTGTATTGGTTTAACCTTTAAAACCATGATATTTAATGATACTGACCATAATCTTGAAAAAACAAATATTAGCATCATGTTAATATAAACAAAACTAGGGCCCGACCGATTTATCAGCCGGCCGATTATAGCCATTAGAGAATAATCATCAATTGGCCGATTGACGCTGATGTTAACACTTATATTTTCATCACTAATAAAATGCAGGGACTATGGTGTTTTACTTAGAAATGATGTCCTTGTGTTACTTTTTGCACTATAACCTACCTCTGTTAAATTGGCAATAATAAGAAGAACTCTGGTACTGTGAACATACATGTGAATGTCTTAATTCATATAGACTTTGCATGATTATTTTATTTCCCAGAGGTTTACTGCCTTTTTGCACGTCATATTTTTTATTTATTTTGTGTTCAGATTGTTCATATGCTGCTTGTTCCACGCAATTCCTGATAATAAAAGTATTTGAAAATAGTAAAATGTTCTTCCTTCAATTTATATCTTTTTAACAAGTGTTTGAACTATATTTAAGCCATCAAAAGCAGGTATTTCGGGGGGTTTTTAAACTGAAAAACGTAAAAATTTAATCAGCCGATATATCGGTTATCAGATTTTTTTATTCCATAATATTGGAATCGGCCCCAAAAAATCCATATCGGTCGGGCCCTAAACAAAACCCAGGATAAGACAAAAGAAAAGTGTTAGTCCACCTCTTAATACTTAAAATTAACCACAAATTAACCACAAATACAAACCTTTTGTTTTAATTAAGTTCAAGTTTATTGTCATAAAGTCAAATAGTACAGTGTACATTCAATGTAATGAAATACTTGAGCCCTGGCTTTTTATCTCAGCCCTTAAAACCTATAAATAATACAATAAATAAAAATACATACCCTTAGAATAAAATAAGCAACATATAATTAATATAATAGCAGCATATAATAAACACAAATAATCCACACCATCCACAGTCCTTAAGTGCTAAGTTCAGATATCTTATGATTTATATAATGCTCTGTATTTTTCTAAAACCACTGGACAATTTTATTTGTTAGCAAATGTCACTCAAACAGAGGTAAAAAGTTCATTTGTTGAAGACTATTTTCAGCTGGATGGAACACTGAAGGTAAACTATGCAGGATCGTCTTTTACTTTTTTGTTACCAGCAAAAGTGAACATAAAAGCCAACCCCAGATTCACTCTCATTCAGCATTTCGCCGCACTACATTTGTATTTCTTGGCACTGTGTCTCTTGGATGCCTGTTGCTTATGGTCTGACACCTGGTTGCTACCTTTTTCTAAAGCCCAAACCTCACTTGAGCACCATGGCTGTGCACGCCCATAAACATCCCAGGCACAGAAAATAAGAAACAAATAAGAAAATACAGTCAGAGGTCAGAGTCTCTGCAGATAAATATACCCCCACACACTTCTAGTGGGTCATAAGTGATAACTGAGAGGGATTACTTCTGTATGAGTCAAAAAATTGTTTTTTAAGAATATCCTATAGAGTGTGCCTTAAGGAGTTTCCTGAAATAGGGTGAATACTGTATAAAGAGTTCAATAAAGTGATTTTATTGTGTAGTCTAGAAGGAGAAATAGGTTCCCATGTACTTGCATGGCATTTTTCGTAACCTGTTTTTTTAGTACCCTAATGGTGTCTGGTAAAGAATTTCTCATTTCGCCAAGGTCAGCTAATGGCCCATGGGGTTTGTTTGGCTTTCATCTTAAATTGATGTTCATGTGAGTGGTGAAAAACACAGATTTCCAGAACTCCTGAACCAGACATCATACAAAGACTAATGAACCTACGTTTTTCATATAATCACGACACCAGGAATCAATTGGAAAGGTCATTGACATGGTCCAACCACATTAGGCTAGTAACAATTTAACTCTGCAGTAGCCAAATGACATTAGTTTACTCTCTCATATCAATTGTACGTTTATTAAATGGATGGCAATAACTCTGACTTAGATGGTAATCTGACATTGCAACTAAAAGCAAAAGTCAGCAAAACCCAGTTTCATTTATCGTCAGCATCGTCCATCTAATCAATAATCTCCACCTCATTAAAAGTGACTCCACTGTTTTTTCCTTCCATATCTTTGCAATTAAAAATTCATTAAAACAATCCAGACAGTAAAAAATAATATAACACACATATCAATCTACATAAATCATAAGTGTTTAGAAGTTGGCATAAACAACAGCCCAACGCTGCTGCCTATCAGGGTGGGTTGGTGTGAAACAGGCTTCTTTGACCCCATCATGAAACAAAAGCTGCTGATGATGGAGGGCTGCAACAAGACAATGAAGCTCACATCCTCAGAGAGAAAGGGAAAGCAATTCACACTCACTGGCCACTTTATTAGGTACACCTTGCTAGTACTAGGTTGCTAATACACCTTTTGCCTTCAGAGCTGCCTTAATTCTTGGTGTCATAGATTCAACAAGGTGCTGGAAACTCCTCAGAGATTTTGGTCCATATTGACATGATGACATCACACAGTTGCTGCAGGTTTGTCGGCTACACATCCATGATGTGAATCTCCCGTTCCACCACATCCCAAAGGTGCTCTATTGGATTGAGATCTGGTGACTGTGTACAGTGAACTCATTGCCACGTTCAAGAAACCAGTTTGAGATGATCTGAGCTTTGTGACATGGTGNGTAGCCTCAGTTTCCTGTTGTTAGCTGACAGGAGTGGCACCTGGTGTGGTCTTCTGCTGCTGTAGCCCATCTGCTTCAAGGTTTGACGTGTTGTTGGTTCAGAGATGGTCTTCTGCACACCTTGGTTGTAACGAGTGGTTATCGGAGATACTGTTGCCTTTCTATCATCTTGAACCAGCCTGGCCATTCTCCTCTGACCTCTTTCATCAACAAGGCATTCTGGCCCAGAGAACTGCTGCTCACTGGATATTTTCTCTTTTTCAGACCATCCTCTGTAAACCCTAGAGATGGTTGTGTGTGAAAATCCCTGTAGATCAGCAGTTTTCTGAAATACACACACCAGCCCGTCTGGCACCAACAACCATGCCACATTCACTTAAATCACCTTTCTTCCCCATTCTGATGCTCGGTTTGTACTTCAGCAGGTTGTCTTGACCATGTCTACATGCCTAAATGCACTGAGATGCTGCCACATAGCTGATTAGTTATTTGCATTAATGAGCAATTGAACAGGTGTACCTAATAAAGTGGGCAGTGTATATGTTCTATGCCTTGATATATTAATTTGCACAATATCCTACCAGAATATCCTAAATAGCTTAATGCTCCAGTGCATTGGTTGTACTATACTTGCGCTTGTATTGAAGCTAATTTAGTACCAGGAGCAGAGCAACCTGACCTCCAGCTGCTCATCACGTCAAAGGTCTAAGAGGAGCCACTTGATGTTGATTAGCTGATGTGCTACTCATATGCCATATGGGTACATGAAAACCTGTTTCTTATTCTGAACTACTGCTCTCATAGCCTGTCACATACAGTACGTGTTAGTTAAGGCTAAAAAACACTGCATATTAGAAAAAAAAATGACTCTTGTATAGCTGCTCTCACCAGTTGAACCCTTTTGGATCCGTACAAACTATAGGCCAACGTGTTGCAGCAAAGTAGGATCTCTACCCTGACGTTATCCTGTTATACTCTGACGATTTTCAATAATGTAGCCACTCCTCAGTTGAGCTGATCTGATGATGTAGACGTCAAGGCAGCATGAGTTTAATGCGGCGAGAGCGGACAAAAGCTAATGGACGGGCAGGAATTTAGGAGACAAGAGTTATACATCTTTCATGCTCCCCTAAGCACGGACCAATTTGAATATTTCTGATATGCTATTTATGCTCACTGCAGCAGCGGGGATGTGGAAAGAGACACAGCAGTAGAGACAGCAAGGGGGAGTGTGTGTGTGTGTGTGTGTGTGTGTGTGTGTTTCAGTGTGTTGTAAAAACGCATTTGTGTGCAAAAAGACAGAAGAGAGTGAGATGCATAATTTAACCAAGATTTCATTGGAACTGAAATATCTTCGTAATAAACCAAAATGAAGCTGAAACTATAGCTGTATGCAGACCCAGCTACACTGTAAGCACTTTGATCTGAATGTGAATAGTTTAACAGATAAATATTTCCCCTGTGAAAATACATTAATATTCAATGAGCTGTACTTATTTCATCACATTTTGAAGAGACAGTCATCAGTGATGAAAATACTGTCTAGAAAGCAGTGAAATTACACAGTAACCCTTACAGCCAGAAATTCCCAGCCCCATACATTATACACTGTCTGCTTTCCGTTAATGTATCTGTCAGTCCTTGTTACTTTATTATGTTGGTTTAATGTTAAGTGTTGCTGTGGAAGAACATGTATTCTCAGCTGATCTATCATGCATAAATAAAGGTTAAATAAATACATTAAATGACAACAATTTCTAATTAGTATCAAGGCTTATTTGTGTGTGGATAAATAAAGAGATCATGCCCGATGTAAAACTCGTGAACATGCACATGAATATGTAAACAGAGTGACTGGAGAGCACCTGTCTGAATCCATCCTCCAGTGTGTGTGTACTTGGTTGGGTGTGGAGAACAATTAGCTTGGCAATTATGCGTCTCGGTTGGAGGCAATTAACTGTTACTGGAGCCATGCATGTGCTGTTTTATTTACAGGGAAGTGCCATGCAGCACTGGTGAAAATACCAAAATTCAGAGGGATGAAGCTGACCCAGGAAGTGGAGTAAACAACACCTGCATTGCAGTCGGAAATTTATCCTGCTTGGGGGCCAAAAAGTCACCCAGTGAATCAGATTACTACTGTTGGTGTAGCAGTAAAAATAACAGTCTGGGATGTTTCTGATTCGGTGTTTGAATGAAAAATAAGGATGATTATTATTTAAAAAGTAAACATATCACATCCTGATCACGGTTGAATCATATCGAATCAGCTATAAACTGCAAAACAAAAAAACAAATACTGGAATAAAAACATCTTAATCAAAGCAGATGTAGCAATCAACTAAAACGCCATCTAAAAAGTACACAATAAACCTCTTATTAAATGAAATCATTTATTTAATTCATTCATTCTTCTCACCTGATTGGTGTGGGAGTGAGTGAAGCGCTCTCGGGAGTCTACAACCTTTTAAAATATCTTTATTTTCAAGCATTTCACACTGCATGATCAGACACAGCGGCAACTTCAGATAATCTTTAGTCACACAAGGCCCGGTCTTGCTTCAAGTAAATCCTTTCAAATGTGTGAGGAAAGCTGAACAAAGTGGACATGCATGCAGTTGAGCCATTATCTAGGATGGGAAACCAGGCTGTATGTTCTGGTTTGTTCATTTTACTCATCTTCACTGCCTCTTCTGTGTCAGCTGCAAGCACATCAGACTATTAGACGGCCCCTTTTTAAGTTCAATATTGATCTTGGATGCCAATGCAGAGGCTCGCAGTAATTGAGTCTTATCTTGATGGTTGTAAGTTTAATGAGGTTGGCTGTGGCCGTAGATCGCCATGGGCTGGCAAAAGGGAGGGATGAAAGGGACGCACGCAGGGAGGGAGGGATGGAACAGAAGCTTTCCTGAAAGAAGCAAATCCAAGGCCTAACAAATGGCTGTGACTAACTCACATGTTGGAAAGATGGAGGGAAAATCATCTGCTAGTATTATGACAACTCAGCCAGTGTGTCAGATCTCTGCTGTCATCTGTATTGGGTTGTTGTCAAACAAGTGAGAGCACATGAAGAGCACTACACAGGCAATTTTTATGGGCAGGGAAATGATTCCTTGGCCTCCAATACAGAGAAATGTAAACATGCAATGTATCAGAGTTGCAAGAAGCATCAATATTGAAGGACATCGTATATGTGAACCTTTGTTTGCATTATGAAAGATAGCGCACATCCCGTAGCAGCATCTGATACTACAAGATTGGAATTTGTATTCAGACTTTTGCTGTTTGCCTTGCAAGTGATGTGAAATGATTCAATATGTCATTACATCAGATGTCTGGCCTTCATTTTCACCATAAATATTCCCTGCAAAGACTGTTCTCTCTTGTCTTAGTGCTTGCCATAAAAACATGTGTATATCCCTATACAGTGAATGTATCTTCACAGTGATATGTGCTGCATCCTGTGCTACCTGTTGTGCATCCCGCACAATCCCCCGAGCTCAGCATGGGAAGAACGATTGTCAACACACCCATGCAACAAAAGATGAGTCATGTTAATGTGAACGTTATTGATATCTCTGCACCAGCAGTGAAAAATTCATGCGCATTTATTAAACTCAGCCAATAGAGACATTCTCATTTTAATGCAGTAAACATACTCCATCTACACATTTTCTAAAAGGCAGCCTAAACACCAAGTGGTTCAGTGGTTCACGCTAAACAACAAACCTGGCAAGAAGGTCAATATCTGTTTCCATTTAGATTATTCGTAAAATCAATTGCTCATGAGGAGAGTGGATTTAATGAGTTGTGATAACGAGCGCAATCCATTTTTACTTGATCATTCACAAAATCGACCAGACAAATGGTAAATGCTCAATGAAACTGAAAACATTTTATCTCCTTATGCATTTCTGTATCTATATTATGTAAATGCAGCAGCTAAGTACGTGGTGAACAGGGAAATGTCATTACAGATCCCGTAATCATTACCACATTACCACCCATCAAACACTTGCTGGAAAATGATGATTGAACATAAACTGTCCCTGTCGAACTGACTGACCGTGGGTAAGCCTGTCGACCTGTCTCCTGACCCGTCCAACTCCCCCACAGCTAAAACTAGACAGTACACATAATGTGGGAAAGTGAGGCAGCGATGCATAAAAATGCTCAAAATGTCTAATTCATCTAATAGTCAGCCATCTCCTCTGTGCTTCCTGTGGACAGCCACCGAGGGGCTCAGTGTCATTTAGAGGTGAGAGCAGCATGAGCAACCACAGAAAATATTACTTTTATTCAATGGATGTGATATGATTGACAGCCTTGAATTGCTTTGCCCGCGACCTTGGAGGACTGGTGCTCAGACTGAAGTTAGCATTTTGTGTGGGTGTGAAACTGTGGCCCTGCAGTCAAGTCTCATACGGATGCTGCTCCTTGTTTGCCTCTGCTTTGTATTTTCATACATGGGCTAAATGCAGTATATAGTCACATGCACTAAATGTAGAGAACATTGGGAGCATAACATTTATGATGTGGAATGACCAGTTTCTATCTTACAGACTGTTTGGATATAGGTAGATAAATTTCACAAGTCACTGCATTCTCTTTATGGTGTTCCTGAAGTATGTGACGGAATAAATTAATTTAATTCTGATCTGCATAAAAACTTGAGGACAAAACTGGGAGATGCTTTGAATGCCCTTTTAACTGTAGTTTATATAAATGACTTGGCATATGCAAATAAAAAGTGTAGTTGGTAGAAAGTGTAGAGGTGGAGGCGACGCTAAGTAATTAGGGCCGTAACGGTACATGTATTTGTGTCGAACCGTTCGGTACGCGACTTTCAGTTCGGCACGACCCTGTACCGAATTATTGGGCGCAGGATATTATTTTATTTTATTTTGTTTTATTTTAATTCTGTTTTTGCAAGCCGAACCATTTAAAATATCTAGTTCCCCGACGGACATAATTGAGTGACGGACCGAGTCCGATTGTAAATCTCCGCTTTCACTTTGTGCAGCGCACTCTTGCATTTTGACAACATGGCAAGTGAGCCTGACGAACCTGAAGACCCACCCGCAAACCTTAAGTCCTCCGTTTGGGAACACTTTGGTTTCAGGGTAAAATACGAAGATGGAAATAAACAAGTGGACAAGACAAAAGCAGTGTGCCGACACTGCAGAACAGCGGTCGGGTATGTACTTGGAAACACGTCTAACATGCTAACGCATCTAAAGCGACACCACCCGAGTTTGAACGTTAACCGGCACGACTAGAAAAAGCAATCTGGTGCAAACTACGATATCGTCGTCGTTTAAAAAGAAAGAGCGTTTCCCTGACCATCGCGCTAAAGAAATAACCAACGCCATTGGAGTTGAGTAAAATTGTTTAAGCTGCACTTTAGATATAAGCATGTTTTGTTTACTGCACTTTAACAAAGTGGGAAAGCTAAGTAAGTTCCTAGTAAAACTGAATCTGAGCAGGCTTTAAAGCTGACCAGCTGCACTATACTTTTTATTTTAATTGAGTAAAACTGTTAAAGCAGAAATGTATATTTATATTTTTCATTCAAAAAATGTGTTAAAAAAACAGCAGGATTTTATTTTTCACTTTTATATTTCTATTTTCATTCAAACAATGTGAAAAAGCAGGATTTTATATATATTTGTTTCATTCAAAAATTGCTTAAAAAGAGTTAACTGCTGTGGTGGTATGTTTTAATAAGGTTACCAATAAGTAAAAGATATTTAATAGTTGTCTATTTTTTTCCATTACTGTACTGAAAAAAAACGAACCGTGACTTGTGTACCGAGGTACGTACCGAACCGAGATTTTTGTGTACCGTTACACCCCTATAAGTAATCTATTGTATGCAGATGATGTTGTCCTATCTAGGGTTGCAACTGTCGACTACTTCTATTATCAGTTTTTTTTCAATTACCTGACTGATCATTTTGTGAATAAAATACCAGATAATAGTGATTGAATAATTAATAATTATCAAAAGAGTAACCAATCAGCGTTAACAGACTAATCATGTCAGATCTAGTACTATCCGGGGATGAAAAAGACATGCAACAACTTCATTTATAAATGAAAACCAAAAAAATACCTTGACCTTGCAATAGCATGGATGAGAAGTTAAAGTTTTTAAAAGTATTTGGGGGACAGCATATCATTTTTGGCTTGGGTACAAAAACTCTCTCTGAGTCTCAAAGAAGGGCACTTTGGGAGTTATTGGCAAAGCTAAGTCAATTTGATTTATCCTCAAACACCAATTTCTTACAGGCCGGAGTATGCCCCGTTCTTGAATTTGCGGACAAGGTTTGGGGTTATCAGAGTTACCCAGAGAGAGGAAGACATCCATAAGTGAGCCATCTGATATTTATTGAGTGTGCACAAATATGCCATAATTTCAGCTGCAAAATGATAAATGGAGCTGAAGCCCTGTGAGGTTTGATGAGAAGTCTATTTCACTTAAAACTATTTAAATGGGGAAAATACACCGGTCATGGATATAGGACATGTGTTTGCTGTAAATACAAGTTTGATGAACATGTCTCTATATTGGGGAGAAGTAAGGTAAGATGGAGGTCGTACAGTTGATGAAATGGAGGCATAGCCTGTAAGGAAAAGAGTGCAATTTGTCTGAATTAGTATCTTCAGAGGACAAGAACAATTTGGTTGCTATGGTTCTCGACAAATGGCTGTTTCAAAGTGTTTGAACGGAGGCTTATTTATGTTTGCTTTATGTATATTTGCTTGGGATCAGCACATCTTGAGGCAGTTTCTTTTTTCTCTGCAAGAGAAAATGGTGGCAATGGAGACAGACAAGCAATCTAAACAGGTGCTTTTTATTTTGCTAACTTGTGCTTCCTTGCATTCTCTCCCCTCGTTCCCCCTCCGCCATCATGGAGAATCTTCCAAGCCCACAAATGCATCTTATGGTGACGAGGAGAGAGGACGCTTCTGGACGAGCTTAGAGTGAGGAACCAAAAGGTGTATCCTATGTGGAAGTATTAATCAAGTGACATGATGTATGGAAACCGCGCCTCCATATGTGGCGCATTAAATGATGTTGCTTAAGACTGACACCATGCAACCAAGGATTTCTCATTTGACCAATTTGGCTCCCCTTTCCTCGCATCTCTCTCTCACATTCTCACTGGGAGGAGCTAAGACGCAGGGAAGACATACAAGTGAGTGGAAGCAAGGAGACACGTTAGCATAATGAAAAGCGCCCGATGTCTACACACAATTTTCTGGGTATATGGAGTTCCCTCTATTTCTCTGAGTCACTGGCTTCTCTCCTCCTCACCCTTAGTGTCATTTTTTTCTCTGTTTCTTCCTCTCTCCTTATCTTCCCACATACAGACAAAACCCACACACACACACACACACACTAAGGAATATATGCTCGTGGTGCAATGAAAACATCTATCCTCAGGAGAGCATGTCCCCATGGCCTCAGCCAAGTGTGTGTGGGCTGATGAGGTGAAAGTAATCTAAATGGTGTTCTGAACGGCAGAGGTGGCACATACGACACACACATACACGCACACACACACAGTCATGGTAAATCGTATCATCACACCCCCACTGTGGAATATGGGCCTTTCCAGAGGACACCATTGCTCCAAAGGGGGTGGAAATATCAAAAATGAGTTGTGGGGGGTCACTGCCGTTCTTCGCAATTTTCTGTCCCTTTCTCTCAGGGGTCAGTAATTGAGCGTCGGAAATTGGAGAAATTGCCACGAAGTCGAAACAAAGTCACAAAACAGCTTTATTTTCTCGGTTATATATGAACAGGGAAAAAGCCAACTGGGAACAGATGAGAGGGCCAGAAGGTGGTTTTATGTCTTTCCATGTTTGCACAAAACAAGTGTGTGTGGCTGTGTATGTTGTGTTCGTGTGCAGGCTGGCAGTCATTCAGTGGCAGTAATTTCCCTTGTCATAAATGGTTGTGTTAGTAAAGATGCCCTCACTGGTCCCTGAGCTGGTTTCCAAATGTAGAGCAAAGCATCTCCTGACACACCATCGCAGCTTGGCGGCTACGTGCAACTTGTTTTCATCTTCAAGGACAAAGTGACCCATTGTCATTGACACTAAAAGGAAGGAAAATTGAGAGCATCTGATCTTCCGGGGATATTAAACAAGACAAATAGGCATCCTCACATCAGCATAGCAACAAAGAAATGTGTTTGATGCGGACTGAGAATATGGGAGAACTTGCAGTTGTTGGCACTGACACTGAAGGACATTTTGGTCAAGGCTGTATGGTGGCTACAACTTACACAAAGCCTTGTGGGAAGCAGCCAAATAAAAACATGCCCTGTGAAAATTTAAATTCTAAATGAGTTATAAGAGCGATTTATACCACAAGATACAATAGGTTGTTAGAAATGACAAACCTTCAGATATAGGTCATATACAGAACAAATCACTTGTCTTTATTATGCTCTCAGGATTATCCTCCTTACTCAGTAATGACAAGAAGAACTAGGAGGTTATTGGCAAAATGCTGCACTACACCAACAGAGAAAGAAAACACTCTGATTGCAGTATCAAACAATTTATCATCCCAAAATCGAAAGATCAAAGTTTAAAATTAGATTTATAATGTACTTCGAATCTTTGCAAAAAGATGTATTTTGAGATTCACCATTTTCACTTATCCCTTTTTAGAGGGACAATTTAATTTTGCTTTATCCATTCCTGGGCTTGCTGATATATTCATAGAAAACAATAAGTGTTCTTCCACATGCATACAATCTGAATCTTGGCAATTTCTTTCCTCTGGCTTTGCAGTATCTACAGAAGTGTAATCTGTGTGTCTGTATTAAAATTCATGAGGAGAGATAAGAGGGGACTTTCATTAGTGTGGAATTCTGAAGCTGGTAGTTTTGAGGAAAAGTAAAAACCAAAATACTTCCAGCAGCACTTTCTAGGATTCCATCTGAGGTCAGGAAACTGAGGTCAGGGAGGCTCAGTTTTATTGGAATGCATTTGCCATTTGATAAATGCTATTTACGTTACTTGTTGCACTGCACAGAGCATAAACTTGGCCAGTAGAGGGTGGTCAGGGCACACAGTGGGGAAAACAGATTGCAGGAAACAGAAGAGTCACTTTTCACTAAGGTAAGTAACACAAGTCAAAATTAGAGGGTTTTCCCTTTTCCTGCATAGAAGACACACAGCAATATCTACAATTAAATTACGTTTGACCATGCTGGAAACAAAGCATTTGACAACAAATTTCACAGCATTTTCCACGTTTTGCAACAGCTCATGCAACATGCTCAACACACCCATCTACAACAACTCCTTCCTCTACTGGTTGGGTAAAGGTATCGACCAAATTACACTGGTACTGCTGAGTACCAATTAGGGCTGCAACAACTAATCGATTAAATCGATTAAAATCGATTCTAAAAATAGTTGGTGATTAATTTAGTCATCGATTCGTTGGATCTATGTTATGCGCATGCGCTGTATGCGCTGCGGCTACGNAATAGTTGGTGATTAATTTAGTCATCGATTCGTTGGATCTATGTTATGCGCATGCGCTGTATGCGCTGCGGCTACGTCTCATGTGGTGGCAGTAAGCCAGCCAATGATGGGTCATGTGCAGCTCACGTGACGACGCCGTCTACGTTGCCTGGAGGAAACATTTGAAAAATGGCGGAGGAAAGCAGTACAGATAGTTTAGTGGAGAAACGTTTGGAGGTTAATGATACCACGGAGAAAAGTGTACGACCTAAGTCGTCAAAAGTGTGGGAACACTTTACGTTAAAGCCTTCAAAGAAGACAGTTTCCTGCAAAATGTGCAGCGTTGACCTCGCATGGCACGGTAGTACAACATCACTGCGGGAGCACCTGAAGAGGAAACATGTTGGAGCCATGGATGAAGGGAACTCACAGTACGTAACTTTATAAATCCAGAGCCCGGGTACATTGATCCGTCGTGTCCGTCTTTGTGTGTTTTTAATCTTTTGTTAACGAGGAGATTTTTTTAACGAAGCGCAGCAGCAACTGTTGTGTATTAACTTTCAAAGTGTTACGAACTTTTTGGAGAGTGCGACGACTTCATTTGCTGTGTTGTTTTGAGTCGCAATAGGCATTCATGAGTTCAGCACGCCAGCCCTTTTGTTTGAGTAACGTCGTTATCCCTTTGTTGCAACGCGGGGCTGATAATGTGTCGGTCTCCGGCAGATTTGACTCCGTTTTGAGAGAGAAAACGCACGGTTACCAATTTCGAAATAAACGTAACGGACAGAAATATCTCCGGTTCGTTTCATAATGGATCAATGTAGCCGGGCCCCATAAGGCTATTTAAATCTATTTAGGTTGGAGAGACACTTTAGTATAACTAACGTTATGGAGTTGCTGGAATATTTCATGCTATTATTCAGAGGCAGTCTAAAATTAATATTTAGTGAATATTATTCACAACAGAAACGTGTACAATATCTGATCCAGTTCTGATCTGATTAGTTACATTTCTGTGTTATTTTTGGTGTATGCTGCATCCCCAATGTCCATTTATTTAATTTTGTTTTTTTATGTGGTGGCATTGTCTTTATTTGCCTTTTACATCAGAAATTATTAATGAAATCAACAAGGTATGTATTGAGTTACACGTAAATGATGCTACTATGTACGTTCATTATAATATAATGAACCATATTATGGTTTCTCTCATTTCAGAAAGAAACAACCCAACATTAGTGACTTTGTGCAAAGGAAGGTCTGCACACCACAGCAAGCGGCTGCATTGACTGATGGTATTCTGAATATGTTGGTAACTGACATGAGGCCACTATCAATGGTGGAGGATGAAGGTTTTAGACAAATGATTCACGTCCTCAACCCTGGTTACACTCTTCCCTCGAGGACCCATTTTACCAAACTGATGGAGAGGAAGTACGAGCAGACATTCCAAGCAGTGAAGACTGACATAAAAGCCACCCAGAGCAAAATTGCTCTCACTACTGATGTGTGGACAAGTGTAGCCACGGAAGCCTACCTTGGCATTACATGCCATTACATTGGAGACGAATGGAACATGAAGTCAATCTGCCTTACGACCATGCCACTAGAGGAAAGACATTCAGCATCCAACATTGCAGAATGGTTGGGAGAGGTAGTAGCCAGGTTTGAAATTCCCCCAAGCAAAATTATTGCTATTGTGCATGACAATGGTGCCAATATTGTGGCTGCAGCAAAAGTACTTGAGGAGAAGCATGGGTGGTCTTCAGTCCGCTGCGCTGGACACACCTTGCAGCTGGTGATCAATTCTTCACTGAAGCACACAAACATTGAAAAAGCAGTTGGGGCTGCAAGATGTCTCGTGGAACACTTCAGAAAAAGTGAGCTAGCCTGCAACAAACTGAGACAAAAACAGCAACAAATGGGAACAACTCAGCACAAGCTTGTTCAGGATGTAAGCACTAGATGGAACAGCACATTTTATATGATTAGCCGACTGCTTGAGCAAAGGTGGCCTGTAACTGCCACGCTGTCTGACTCGACTGTTACACAGAGAGGCAAACGGTACCTTGACTTAAAAGTCGACCAGTGGAGCCTACTTGAAGAGCTTTCCACAGCCCTTAAACCCTTTGAATGTGCCACTGTGTTTATGAGTGGGGAAAAATACACGACAATCTCTGCAGTACCTCCACTTGTGAAGGGGCTAGTGAAGTCCACCCAGACTGTTGTCTTCGAGTCAGCAGCAGTGCAGGCTTTCCAAGTCACTGCTACAGAGCAGCTTCAACAGCGATGGAAGAAGGAGACTACATTCTCTGACACAGCACCGAACACGGTGATCCTCTCCTCTGCCCTGGACCCGAGGTTCAGAAAACTGAAGTTTCTGACGCCTGAGCAGGTCTTTAAGGTGCAAGCCAAAGTGCAAACAGAGGCATTCGAAGTGAGAAGGGATCATCAGCAGCAGTGTGACGGTGTCCATGAGCAAACCAGTGTCACCTCCACCACTACTGTAGCTGCTCCTGCACCTACAACTCCTCTTTCTTTACTTGACTCACTCCTTGATTCTGAAACCAGCAGTGAAGAAGAGCATAGAGAGGGGGAAGGTGAGGATCCCAATAGCCAAGTGAGGAACGAGGTCCTCACATACTTTGGAGAGAAGCCCCTTCCCAAGGAAGAAAATCCATTACATTGGTGGAAGGCTAATGAGAATAGATATCCCACCTTGGCCAGGTTAGCAAAGTCCTACTTATGCATTCCTGGCACCTCAACACCATCTGAGCGCCTCTTCTCTGCAGCAGGCAACATCGCTTCCAAGAAGAGAGCCAGCCTTAGCCCAGAGCATGTGGACATGCTAACATTTTTGCATTGCAATGCACAGTTTCTTGTAAGTCAGTGAGAATGAGGGTGTTCCTGCAGAACCATTCTTTCATACTCCAATTCTACCTCCATGGCCTGTTGTTAAAGAGCCATTTGGCAAAGCCTGTGAAACACTTGGTTTGTGTTATATGTTTTTCTTTGTTATTGAAACTGTTCTTCAGCTAAATCACCTCCCTTTTTTAAACTGAAGACTTGAACAGGTTATTGTTTGAGAATGATTGGAAAGGCCTCCTATGTGAAATTTGTCAAAACATACATGTGTTTTTCTTAACTGTTAAACGTTCAGCTACAAACAGAAGTGCACTTTATACATTTTATTATTATTTTTGTTATTTATTTTATAAGGTTTTTATTTAATTTATTTGGCTCCTTTTAAAAGGAAGACTTTAAAAGGGTTTTTGTGTTGAGAACAAATGTAAATGTTATGTGCACTTTATAAAAAAACAATTTTTGTAACATTTGCTTTGTTTTATTTGGCAAGTTGTTTGAAAGAACATGGTACAAGAAGACCAGTATGCTGTTTTTTGAATAAAATACTGGAAAGGATAGAAATGTAGTTATTGTCTTTTTATCCGATTAATAATCGATTAATCGAAGTAATATTCAACAGATTAATCGATTATCAAATTAGTTGTTAGTTGCAGCCCTAGTACCAATTAACCTTAAAATCAATCTGGGCCTAATTTTAGCACCTGAGAGTGCATTGAGGTGCAAGAGCATGCTGCGTTCTGGCTGTGACATAGCCACCAGAGCTGACTGCAGCCACTTTTGATAATGAAGGACGTAACATAGCTGTTGGGTCACAGCTAGAAGGTGGTGCAGCCATTAATAGACTAATCATGTCACTTTTAGTCCAGGGATGAAAACTGTGGCACCAGGTGGAAACCACAGACATGTTTTCCACTGCATCTCATGGCGTAACCGTGACCTGAACCACGTATTTATGCCTCAAGACGATTTTTTCCACAATACACGAGGATGATGCACAATAAAAACACAGTAAATAAATACATTTATCTAATCTATATTTTGCAGCCTTGGTGGAGCAGAGTGTGCTGCTCTTGTTTATAATCCCACTGACTCTCCATTTACTTCAGCTCAGCAGCTGGTAGTTTGGACCTATTTTTTATAAATGAAATTACATTGTTGTTATCACAGAGAGAGTAAAGTACCAAATAAAAGTACCGTTGAATTCTGGTACCATATTCCAGGTATTGGTTCAAATGTAAATTGGTACCAAAGCCCACTTCTCTAGATGACACTGCAGAACTACAGTGTGAAAACATCTGAGCTTTATTAACTGCAGGTCATGCATGCCACAGCATTTTGAGGCAATAAATGAGGTTCGGTAATTAAGACATAAATAAAGTTTTTACATAGCTGACTGTGTAATACACGACGTGACAGCAGGTTGCTTGGTGGGACAAACAGCTTAGGACCCCAAAACTGTGTCAGCCCTGTTTTGATATATAGACTTCGGAAAGAACACAATGTTCAGCATTTCCCTCACAGCTGGCTGAGCACACATTGTGATGGAGAGAACTTGTGCTGGACATTTTTCACACCAAAAATTGCCCCACGTGTGAAAAATAAAGCTGTTAGAGTGGAGCTGCTTGTTGAACAGCTTTTTCTGAAGAGTAGTTCTCTACAGCAGTGTTTCCACAAACTTTGCTTACATTTCCATCAACCCTTTTTACACACAAAAAACATTCACGTTTAAAAGTGTTGCCACATGCTCACTACCTGGCAGCTGCACCTTCACCAATATTTATCCTCTTTGGTAACGGGCATAAATGGTTATAACGGTAACAGTTGGCTCTGACAGGAACCCAGATTGACTGTATTTTCTTTGACAGATTAAAGAAGTGAGCCACTGTCTCTGACTTCAGAGATACTGCATTGTCCAACAGCAAAAATGTTAGAAGGCATGCCAGTTTATGTTTGACACATCTCCTTACTTCCATGAAAAGCTAATAAGGTGCAGGTGCCCACACACTTTGTCAACACTCTGCACGTCTGGCACCGACACTCCTACTGCTAATTAATAGTGAGGACAGAATCGGAGTGCCACGGTCCTCTCTGTTTTAAGCGTATGTCATGCTGTCACCAGAAATTTGTTTTGTGGCGGGGACTCGAGTGTGACTGCAGGCTTCCTGACAAGGCTTCAGGCGCTTGGTTTCTAAGCACCAGCTGGTCACTTATTAGCTCTGGCATGCATTGGAAGTGCTATTGATGCACAGTTAATGGAGAAAAACTGTCTCAACTCCTGAGCTTATTTTCACAGTCCGTAGCCAGAGCTGGCAGAGAGCTACAACTGCAGGTACTATTACATCAGCTAAACCCTGAATTTATGCAGGAGACACTACAAATTATGTGTCTAATTAAAGTTAAAAAAAAATGTAATCATCTGATTAACAAACTTCTTAAGAGTCTCTCATTATACCTTACCAGGTCTGAGGGGTAAACCTGACCTTCCTCATAACATTCATGAAGATGTAAGCCTAAAGCAGGCAGTGGAAGCAACGTCTAAAACACCAACATCCTTGGAAAATTTAAACTTTAAACCAGGAAACAGTCAGCCAAGGTTCCAATTATACCACTTTTAAACAAGTGGCAATAAGCACCATTTTATTCAGAAGTGACGATAAAAAAAATATCATATGACTGACTGCTGGTTAGGAGCCTTGGCTGCAATTTATCCGTCAATCTTCATTGAACCCCTTCACGTGTAGTCACAAGCTTTGGCAGTGACTGAAAGAATGATTTCACAGACAAGCGGCCGAGATGATATTTCTCCACAGGGTGGCTGGTCTCACTCTATGTGATAGAGTGAGTAAGCTCAGTGGTTTGTGAGGACCTTGATATCAAGCCGCTGCTCTTTTATATTTAGAGGAAGTAAGCTGAAATCGGGTAAACACTAAGGATGCCCCCTGGCTGCCTCCCTCTGGAGGTATTCCGGGGAAGACCGTTTGGAAGGAGAACAGAAGGAGGATGCAACTCCCTGATGGAGTGGGAGTGTTTGGGGATTCCTCAGAAGGATCTGGAGGATGTTCTAGGAAGAAAGTGAGGACATTTGGTCTGCTCTGCTAACACTCGCACATCCAGGGCTACAATGAGCAACTCAAAGATGGATGGGTGGTTTCACTTGTTAGCACTGAGGACTAGATCTTTCAGTGTACATTGTGTGCATCCAAGTCGTAGTTATACAAGCATGGAATTTAGCTCAAGGCCAATACAGTGGCACTGGTCCAGATCACCACCTGAAGATTACTCAAGGGCATGGTCACACATGCATGAATTTAACATTGGTGTATATTTACCTCCCATTTATTTCCATTCAATTCGACTGAAGAGGCAAAAAAAAACATTCAGCTCTGGTGGCAAAGTAAATTTGCATCTTCTCATTGCGTGGAGTCCAACTTTTGCGAACTTTGACCAGCAGAGTTGCAGCCTGCATGAAAAGCAAAGCTGTAAGTGTGGTTGACTCTGCTTGATTGTCATTGGCTGTAGTTTTTTGAATGAGCTAAAAGGGAGGAGAGGAGACAATAATTTTCTCCCATGTGTGGCCATGACAGATGCTGCCTGGCTGGCAGTCAGTCAAGAGTAAGGCATGGAACGTAAGAAAATGGAAAATGTAGACCACCAGTAGCATCAAATTTCAAATCATTTATTATTATTTAGCAAGTTAGTTAGCATTCATTTGTTAGCCAGCAAGCTAGCTTTCTGTGTGCATCAAATCTAACACTGCCCACATTTCAGTGGTGATGGTCACTCGCCTGCATTCGCTCATGTGTGATCATGCCCTACAGCCTTTAGTGGCTCTAAAGGGGGGGCCATATGAAGGCTGATAAACTGCTTCAGGAATGTCATGACTACAAGTCTGAAAATAAAATGGGGGTGTGGCGTGAGAAAGAAGTGTGCTTACCAGAACTCTGTAGCCCGCCCCTCATGTTTGCTTGAGGCAGAGGCTACCCAGGGCCTTCATAGTGAGGGGACAAGCAGGACTAATTACCCAGGGCCCCAATAGGATGGGGGCCCTTGAAAAGCGAGGAATGAAAAGTTTGGATTTGTTTGCAATTTTTTATTTCTAACTACATCATAACTACATTAAAACTGGCTGAATGAATCCAATGAAAGATTGTACTTTGCATAAAAAAATAGTGGGACCCCTCTCACCCCTTAAAGGAGCAAAATGATTTAGTCCATCCCTGTAGATGGTTCTGTCTCTGAACACAGCTTAAGTCGAGCGAATGACAGTGTACGCTGCTGGAGCACCAGCATACACTGGTTGGGTTGACATGGACAGTTTAATTCCCTTTTCATTCGGAATGAAAGTTCATTCCTATTAAAAGTGATCTTGTAAACTCCTAATTCAGAATGAAAATGGCCAATGCGATTGAAAATTCAACTAATTCAGAATGAAAATGGCCAATGCGATTGAAAATTCAATCCGATGTAAAGGGTTGGAATATTCCGTTTCTACTTCCGAATGAAAGAATTTCTCGCACTTGTATACACTTATTCCTCTTTAAGTTCATTACGGTCTTTCTGCGCATGCTCGTTTCCTTGCCCTTCTGACGCAATGACGTATATAGCGTGCATAGCAACAGGCTGAGATAGAGCAGGGACTCGTTGCACTCACCAGTTTCCATTCGCCAAAGCACGGTCTTCTCTCTCCCTTCTTCGACCTTCTTCCTCCCTTCTCCTCCTCAACAGACGAAGCATTAGCAGAACAAGGTTGTTGTCGTACTGCTGCTTCAAGAACACAAGCAAAACAAGCCCGAACAAGGCACTAAGAACGGCGTCGTCAAGCATCTTGTTATCCGGAGCGAGGACTACAGTGTTGCGTCGTCAAGCATCTTGTTATCCGGAGCGAGGACTACAGTGTTTTCTTCCGGTAAACATAAACACCCATCTCTCTGCTAATGGCAGTTTCAAGGGATTACAAAACAAAAAGGACACTAAAGTTTCTTTCCATTCTGAAACTAACAAACAAGAGGGGAGGTGGGATGATTTGCATTATCAACCTGACAATATAAAAAAAAAAAACATACAGTACTGATGCCATATTTGATGTTTCTCTCTGTAATATGGACTGAAATAGTCTGACATAAAGTAAACTGACGAATTTGTACTTTTACACCAAACATTTGGGCTGTGATAGCGCTCCTTAAGGACATATAGAAGTAGAGCAGGTGGCACATATTAAGCAGCTTGGACGGGAGCCTAAAACTAAGTAAAGCATTTGTCAAGTGAATGCTGTTAATTTTGCTCACAGTGAAATTTCCCCACACACTTCATCTTTACACCCTTTAGACTGACAGTTTTGTGCACTATATGGCCCTCCACTGACCCATTTCTGGCTTGATTTATCAACGAACGGGTTGAAGCTGTTTGCGGACATTTTAGCTTATGTTAAGATCGAATCAGTGACCTCTCTTTTCACTTGGCCAGTCTGCTACCCCATATTCAACATGTGGCTAATAAGCTAGCTGTAAACTTGACCTCCACCTCTCTATCTTACACCATATAGCGCACACAGTAAAAAAGATATGTGCCCTCGAAGCACATCCCACTGCGATAAAGTACAAGCACGACGATAGAGTAGAAGTCTCAGGTGTGTCTTGAGCTCTGGGGTTGGTGAAAAATGCCACAGAGACAAATGGCAGGGACGAAAACTGGGAATGCGTGTGAGGGAGAATAGATGTGAGATAAAAAGAGTATGAGCGAGTTTATGTGCGTGAGGAAGAAAGACAGATGTTGTGACAGAGAGAGACAGAAGAAAATCAGTCTTAAAAATCAAAAAGACAGAGTCACATACAATACGTGAGCTGAGGTCTCTGCAGGTGGTCCACAAAGCCAGACTCAAAGTGAAGACAGCTCTCAGTTACTCTCCATCAGTGTCACCCTCCTTTCTCTGTCTGTATGTCCCCACCAGCTGTTCTATCTTTGTTGTTTTCCCCCTTTTGGCAACTGAATTTTTACACAAACCTTTGATGAGATAAAATGCAAATTAGAGAAATCTGCCTTTTTGGTCTGTAAAGAAATCCAGTACATCTGAGTGTCTTTAAGACCTTAGATTATTACTGGTCTTTATTGTCAGCTGCTGTTGGGACTTAAAAAATCACCACAAGACCAATCATTGCCAAGTCTTGGTCTTTATAGATTGAACAAAGACATTGCCAGTGTTATATTTTTATATAACTTCTTTCCATTTTTTTCCTCGGACACTCTACTTCTGTCTCTATTCCCCTTCGATCCGTCACTCACTTTGTTGTGCTATCAGAGTCTGGTTCCTGTCTGTGTCTGCTTTCTGCATCCTCTCTTAATACCTCTTTCGTTCTCTTCCGTCTTATCCTTTTCCATGCCTAAAATTTTTCTCCTCCACCTGTGTGTAATAACAGCAGTCTGCCAGTTGAACAGCTGTGCTCATCCGCCAAGCCGAAAACAAAGTGACAGCTTTGGCACTATTAAGGTCAATCTTCTTCTCATGTCACTTCTATGTTTGCTCATGCTCCCTTGTTACACAGGAGACAATAAACAATTGGAAAAACACACAAGCTAGTCATGACTAGGCACAATATCCAAATATAAGATGATGAGACAAAGATTGTCAGGAGGGCTGTCCTGATTCCTCCATCTTTGTTCAGCAAAAACCCTCTCTGTGGTGCTGAAACATCTGAAGCCAGTCGCTGTGTGTGTGTCTCTCCATGATAAACCCAGTCACTCTTTTTACTGCACCATCCTTTATTCCGTTTGTTTAAATCCTTTTCTTCAATCCACCAATCAGAATTCAGTATTACCATCGCAACCACTGACGACTGCAAGCGCAAGAAAACCAAAGAAATCATGTATGTAGCACCACCCTAGCAGCCACAGTGCACTGGCAACCGCCTTACAGGTTTGTGCCGATTGGCAATCACATCTTATATCAACTATTGAAGGGATGATCGATAGTTGGTTTTTCCTATCCTAATAGTGAGGTGATATTATAAAAATGTGCAGAGCTAATATGTCAGAAAAATCATCTCCGGAATCTGACTGTGCATTGTCCTTCCAACCACTGGTTGCAACCCAAAAAATACACCTCAACAAGTGCACTTAAATTTTTCTGACATAAAATCCTGAACATATTTATGAGAAATTTATAGCACTTAAACTTTGATGGACCACCAGGATGTTTATATTTTGTAGTTGCATATTGTAACGTGGCGGAGTTTGCATGTTCTCCTGTGTCAGCGTGGGTTTCCTCCAGGTGCTCTAACCAAATGTCTACTCAAAGTTATGAAACTGAATAATGGCCAGAAAATATTATGATGCCACAGTGAAGTTGACCCTTGACCTTTGAGTTTTGTCATAATTAGCGTAGGAATTCTTAAGATAAGGCCAGAAACATATTTCTGACATCACACTGACCTTGACCCTTGACCTGACACAACCAGATTCTAATCTACATATTCTTCAGTCCATGTGGATGTTTGTGTCAAATTGGAAGAAATTCCCTGGAATATCACGTTCACAAGAATGAGACAGACAAGGTCACAGTGACCTTAACCTTTGACCTACGACCAAAATCTAATCAGTTCATTGTTTAATCCAAGGAGATGTTTCCACAAAATTTAAAGAAATTCCCTTGGGATGTTTTCCTTTGAGATATCATGTTCACAAGAACAGCAGAGATGGATGGATGGACGGACAACCTGAAAACATAATGCCTCCTGCTAAAGCTATCGCTGGTACAGAGTAGGGCATTAACGACTTTGATCCGCGGAGGTCCGCACAGACTCAAAGCGGACATCCACAAGCCCTGTGTATTTTTCACATCGCAGGGATTTTTCACGGACATTTTTACAGGAAACTACAACACGGAAGTGCGCTCGACTATGAAAGCCCGAATGACTGCGGACATTCCTCGCGGAGTCCGCTCCGCTTATAGTACGCCCTAGTATGTTCACTTAGTCAAGGATAAAGTATCAGCGTAAGCCAATCAGAGGCAGCGATTGCAGTCCGTACACAAGCACACACAGAGAGAGAGAGAGAGAGGGAAAAAACACACGACTTGTCGACTCCTCCCGGGGGGTGTCGACTTGTGCCACTGACGTCGACACGTCGACAAATCGACTTTTCTGTTAATGCCCTAGTGCAGAGGCATAAAAAATAAAAAAATACACAGTGGGAGACTTGCGTAATATTTTTCACAAGTTCACACTTGACAAAGCACAGACTTCATCAGGTTCACTTTGCAATAGTTTGAGAAACACAAGAAAGACAGCCAGTAAAGCTCCAATCTATCTGTTCAGTAATTCTCTCTGCCCCTTTTGGAACAGAAAAGGTTGACTTTCAATCTAATTGTCACAAAAACATCCCTTTCTTTCTGACTAAACAAGACGGAATTGTGAAATATTCCTTTAACAGGGATAGAAAAAAATCTAACTTTTTCTCAAGTGTCACAAGAAAAGTCTTTTTCACAGCCCTGCTGCGAACTAGGTCTTTCTAGTTCAGCAGGGTCTCCTTATGTTTCTGTCACACTGACTGTTGTTTGATATGAGCCTGCCCCCCCTACTTTGGTAGTGACAGGCATATTTCAATAATGCAGGTGGTACAGGGTGTGTAGACATTGCAGGGGGTGGTGAACTGTGGGACTGCGGCGTATGTGCGTGTGAGTGTGTGTGTGTGTGTTTGTGCAAGATATGTGTTGCAGCAGCTACAGCTTAAGTTTAAAGTTCCTGAGGAAGGAGAGAGGGCCCTCTTTTGTTGACTTAAGGCAACCACCGCCAAGCAAGGGTCGATAACACTGCAATTTCTGTTCACCCATTATACTTCTCAGCCACTTATTGTGTTGATTTAATAGCCTTCAAGAACTCCTCCTTTCCAGCACCCTTCACCAGAGGGTCTTGACCCTTCTCCATCCTCTTCTTTCCTTTTCTTAAACCTTCCATATCTTCTGACCCACTTTCTCCTAATTGGCAAAACTAAGGTGCTGCAACCCTGAGTGGTAAAGTCTGATCCGACCACCTGTAAGCCACAAGTGCACTCACACAGCCACAAATACACACACACACACACACACACACACCATGGAGTCATTAATCAAAGCAACAGCGCAATCGACTGACAGTACCTCCAACAGTCGAAGCTGTGATGGGGATTGATATTTTCCCATGAAGGTCAAGGAATATCACAATGCAGCATTTCTTCATGACAAGTACGTACAAACAAATGTGCTCTTCAGAGTTAAATACACACACTTCTCTCCTGTCTTCACAAACACACGTATGAGTTGCAGAAGACCTCCTACTTCTGAGTCAGACTCACCGGCAGTCCCTCCTGTCTGCCACAACTCATAACCTGCCGGCTAAAATCTGATTAGGGAAAAGTCTAGGAAAGTTGAAACCCTGCTGTGTGTTTTCTCGATACAAGGAAGTGCACTGGCAATTAAATTAAGCCTGGGGATATTTATAAACTAGTTATACTGATAGATCTAGAAAGACATAATTCATTTGAATAATTCAAAACATTCTGATTAACTTCCTCGTGATAATAAACACTGGGAAAACAGCTCCTGTGCTGTGACACATCCGAGACTACGTTGCAAACAAAAGCCAAATATGAGAGAGAGGTAAAGGGGATTTGAAAAATAGAAATGGGAGAGTGGGTATGATTTTGGAAATATTTTCAATTATCTCAATGTTGTGCAATTTTTAAGCACCTCTGTGTGTCATGCCCAATCAACTTGGGTTTTCCTCTATTTTTTTAGTTTGGATAGCTTCAGAACAGTGGTTCCCAAAATGGGAATGAAAATTAATTTTCTCTATCTGATGTCGACGTAACACCAACCTACTGTTCAAGCAATTTTACTGCCACGGACGAATTTTCTGTCAGAATGAAATCATGAGAGTTTCACAGCCAGCGGCGCTGTGGCCGTCAAGTGCCACACTGGCTGCGGTGCGCAGCAGCACCGTTGACACTAAAGTGTACTTCCCACCCCAGCCCGCTAGGTGGCTGTACCTACACTAGTTGCCAACGGTTGCCAACTGCTAGTAACGGAAGAAGAAGAAGAAAAACTTTGAGGCAACAACAACTTGGATTTCACAGGTGAGTTTCTTAGTTTCTTTCTAGCAACCGGAGTTGATACTACAGTGGCCTAAACGTACATAAAAGGCTTTTCTTGCAGCATCGGCTGCACTGGAAATAGAGCAGTGGGCTGAAGCAGAGCAGCCCGGGGCATCGGCAAGTGCCGGTGTGGGTTTGTTCATAGAATATAATGGAGGCGGGCGTTTTGGTGCGTGGCATTTTGGCGCGTGGCGTATGCCGGCGGTGTGTGTTGCACTTAAGGTGGTCATAAAACTCAGTCCAAGCTGTCTTAAGTCAGTCTTTTTCTCATCTTGACATTCCGACAAAATCAAACATGTTTAATAATATTGCAAGTCTTTAGTTTTGGCTCATGCAAATACTGAAGTTCAATGACTCGAACATTGTTAACAACCAAAACTACTGTCTTCAGCACCAAACAGGATGCAGCAAACTGGGTAGACTGTAAACATGGAGGGGACTCCTAGAGGGTGCGAGAATGTGAACAAGTCATGGGTCTCTTGAACTGTAGAAACTGCTGGGGCCATATTCACAAACAAACACAGAGCTCCTAACTTAGACTAAAAAAATTTAATGAGGAATTCTGGCGTTATAGCGTTGGGTGGGAAACGTGTGCGCGTCCCTAATGAGATCGACCACACATATGCACAATCTCGTCTGTAGCATTTCATTATAACTGTCATCCAGTGTTTGGAGAATATTTCTCCAACCTCTGTGTTTCCACCATTTTCTCCTCTGATTAAGAAACTCTTAAGCCTCTTAAAAGTCTTCCTCCCTGCTCCAAACAGTTTTTCACCTTAGCAGCTCTTACAAGGTCTTAGATGCTTTGTGAATAACTTTTATCTTTACAAGGACCTAGTCTTAACTTTAAGGGGAAATTCTAAGAAAATGTGACAGAATTTTGTCACCAGGAGCAACTCTTTTTACTAGGAAGCTTTGTGAATACGGCCCCTGGAGTTTTAGAGTAAGCATGAGTCTATGTTTAACTTGGCGTGCATCTGATCCACAAGCCAGCAATTATTTTAGTGAGAAAACTTAATGTTTGAAACAGTTCGCGTCTTATTCAGTCTTCACCCACTAAAATAGTGCAGCTAACCAACGGAGGCTGGTAGTGAGTTGAGGCAACAAAATCATGTAGGAACATGTAAGGAATTGTTAATATCTCATATTTCTTAAAGGGAGTTTGGCGTAATATTTTCCACCAGGAGTAGGATGGGAAATAATCTCAAAAGGAATCTAGCTGTAGTCTTGGAAATAGTGACCCCAAGATCCTCAGTTTTTGCAAAACAATATAATGTGTAACTAAGAACTTGCATTGTCTTTAGATTTGAGTGTCAGACTTAAGTCTTTTAAAAGATTTTCAAAGCTTTCTAGTGTATGGCAGGCATTACTGTACAGTTTTAGAAATGTTTCATCCCACAAATTCAAAAGGCAACATTTACATTTTTATATTATGCTTTCAAATGTATCAAAATAGAAGGAATAAGCAATGACCGGGAACTAGGAAGGTAGCAGAAAGAGTGCAAATCACTTTCATTGTAGTGAACCCATCTATGTAATATGTGATCCCTGATGCCAGAAGGGTCAGTCGTCCTATAAGCCTGGTGTCATTGAGACCAAAATAGGGCCAACACGTGGCCGCTTCATTAAATCAATCCACACTCACACACCCTCTAACATCCAATCTACGTTTCCAATAAAGACCTCTCCCAGTGTAGAACAAGATTTGCTTATATCAGATCCTGTGTACTGGTAAATAACTCTGCCTTCCATTTATAACAAGACTGTCAGGTCCCTGCATCACACCACAAGCCTGACAATGCCTCAACCTTTCCAACCCAAGGTCATGGATTAATTTCCTTTTCCACGGCCCCGTGAGCATTCTGGTATTTGCTTCATGGCTCCATCTTAAAAGGCTGCAAAAGATTTTGTAGAAGCAAGCAGAACACATCTATATGTGGTGTGTAATCAGCACGTGTCATCTGGAGAATTCTACAGTCTGGATCACTGGTTCAACCTTCTCTGCTACACTCTGGTCAAAACCATTAAATCTGCAGCCATACCGAATTATGAACTGCCTGCAAATGAAATGTCACACACAAACAAAATATTGATTGCTTGGAAATGTCACATCAGACCTTACATCAGTGGACAATAAAGGCGACAAAGTGCAGAGAAGTTGCTTTGACTTATGATGTCTTATGTGCTACAAAACAGCACTGTATTTCTGTAAGCTTCAATAAACTTTCAGTGAGAACATTCAACCTCAGACTTAAAGCTACAGCGAGACAGCTAGATCGCCTGAGCATCTGAACGTATAACCCGTTAGGAACTACAGCCGTGGTTATTAATCTGATGTAGGTCATTTGAAGTAGAAGTTAAACCCATAAAAGCTCAGCCAGAATACTCCTGGGGGTCAGGGTCAGTCCCTGTCAAGCAGTTCAGACAGTAGACGTGTAGTAGGATCCAGCTTTGATCCAACAGTTCACAAATGTCAGTGCGGCTCTATGAGCGAGGAAAAAACACTTTGATGAAAATATTAAAATAACAAGAGCTAGTGAAGGAGGCTTGAGCCAAACAAGGGCTGATGGAAGCGCTGAGATCACAGAGCTAAAGGTTAGAAAACAGACTGTAGTCCTAAATAAGGTCAGGAAATATTTGCTGTATAGTTTACTTTGTGCAAGCGTCCTTGTGCAAAGTCAATTCTCAAGTTACTCAGTGGTCAACAGAAGTTATATTTACTGGGTACACCCAAGTTGAGAATCTTAAGCAGGGTGCTGAAAACAGCATTTGTTCTCAGCCAGACATCCCCTTGAGATAGATAAAAAATGGCTGAGTAGCAGATCAGTGACTGAACAGGCCAATTTGATTTCATTTCAAACGCAAGATGACACAGAATTCATTCAATTCTCACGGTAGAGTCAGTTGGACGCAGAGTCGAGTCCAGTCGACCAGTGTTGTGAAGCACTTCAGAGTCTGCAGTCTGGGCGTCTCCATCTACCACTGAGCTACTGTAGCAGCACAGACAGAGCAGGCCTCCCACAGGATCCTGGGTAATTTAGCAGGTAATAAGCACCCGACTCTGTCGCACAGGACGTCTCATATCTGGCTGTAGAAGGAATACACACGCACATGCACGCACACACACATTACCATAATTCAAGTTTCCACAAACCTATAAACACACCTCTACGGTATCTTACACCTGCTGCAATTCTTTCATACCCCATCAAGCAGTGAGTTTGCATTTTAATTAGCAGACTGTTTCTTTTAGGCTACGACGTTTTTAAAAAACACAAAACAACATGCCGAGCCTATTAATTACAAATTGTACAAAACTAATCACAGCGTCGACTTGGAAAGGGTCAAAGTCATCATACAAGAGTCAGCGGGCAGGCAGAAAGCTCAAGGAGACCATTCATGTCTAAGATCAGACACCATCTTTAAACATCCACCTCATACCTCTACCTTTACTGCAGGTTCCTCTACACCACAGAGGTGTAAATGATCTCACATCTGTTCCAAATCTATTCCCTCCACAATCAGACGAAACAAAGAGAGAGAAAGGGATAAAGAGAGCCATTGGCATAAAAGAGTAACAAGGACGCCGAAAGAGTAGGAAGGGACTGAAAGACATGTAAAGAAAGTTAGATCACCAGGTCCGTCAATCAGAAGTAGAGCATGAGACTTCAGACTGCAGACAACTGTACGTGCCCTTGGGCAGATCAACAGCCGTTGTCCGCCTGAAAGAAAATGACTGTTGCATTGAAATGACTCCAAATGGCTGAATGCTATACACGGGTCATTGATGGGCTAGGTAGGTGTGTGTATGTGTGTGTGTGTGTGCGTGCTGATAGAGAAAGCCGTCTTAGCCAGAGGCATACAGTCTCCATCCGATTAAACAGAGCAGGACGAGGTGATCATTCACCTCCACTTGCCCTTCTAAGGTCTCACATACGAGCACACACACCTCACACACAAACACATACATACGACAAGGAACAGTGGAAGAAGAAGAGGTGCACATGACCAGCACCTACTACAGTTTAGATAAACATGAAGCTCACCCATTCCTTTTGCTCTCATCCCAGGCTCTGATCACAGTTGCTTGTGGTAATGCTGCTGGTTTTAAAAGGCTATTTAGCATAAAAGGGCTGCATGTTTTAAAGCTAAATCTAAATGATTAATTTCACTCAATCTAAGTAATCATCTATCCTGCAGGGCTATTATGGGACTTTAATGGAAATGAAGGCTGCTTGAATGCACTGTTCCATCTCACCTGCAGTAAGATTAAGTAAATAAAAAACAACCTATAAAATAATGGACATAGCCCTAGTGACGTCACCCGTTGGTTTTGGACTATTGTTTTGAAACCTCAAATTCGGCATTTTGGAGCCAGAAGTGACCGTATTTGGACCAGAGGGTGGAGCTGTGGAGGAGCGAGGGGTGGATCTGACTCACAGACTGTGGTGACGCCTCGCAGTGTGCTGTAAAGTTGAGCATTTTAACATGGGGATCTATTGGGATTGACTCACTTCTGGAGCCAGCCTCAAGTGGCCATTCAAGGAACTGCAGTTCCTAATAGTCGACCAAACGTTAATCGACCAGAAAGGTCACAGTCGGCAAGATTTCAATGGTCACTTGGTTGCAGAAAAAAAAGTGAAGCTCAATTAGGAGCTGGGCCTCTTCAAAATAAATCAAAACCTTTATGACTGCACCATGTGGGAATTTAATTTGAAAGGACAGACACAGGAAGTGGCCACACTCAGCAGTCAGACAGGAGTCTGGTTCAAACCAGTCACAGCCAACAGATATCTTTCCCTTCTTCTGTAAATATTCAGTCTGTGATAAATACAGAAAAGTTGATCATGTTAGTGCAGGGCTACCCAGAGCTTTACATCTACACACCTATAAACAGCGCCTGGAAGAAGATCAGCTCTGCACTCAGGATTTCAGTTAAATAGGCTTCACAGTGATTGTTAAGGTTGCCTAGCAACCTCAGATGCAACCTGCCGCCACGCTCTTGAAAGCTGGCACAAAAAAGGCACAAAAGTAGCGCCCAGTGCCCGACCTTGCATTTAACGCGGCATGTGTACGGCCCCTAATTTCCAGGGCTGGTACCTGCGGTTATTCCACAGGCTAGTTAATAACATGTCGGGCAGGAAATCCAAAGTGTGCGATCATTTTGAGAAGGTGAAGGACGAACCCAAGGTGATACGTGAACTCTGGAGGTTGCAGCTTAAACTCAAGAGAGAAAACTTAAACTTCAGCACTCTGTATCCACATCAGCTTCAAGTAAGACTACAGGTAGCACTGCCTTTTCCAAATATCAAGGCATAACTGCAGACGCAAAGAAGTGTGCACGTACATTTCTAAAGCATCAAAACAGAGACTACCAAAAGACACAAACAATCTGCTCAATTTCTGCAATTATCTGTGGATTATTCTTACAGTTAACTGTTTGTTTAGTCTACAAAATGAAATAAAAACATGCACATTACAGGTTCTCAGAACCCGAGGCAGCAAATCTTCAAACATAACAAATCTTTGTTATTTTCTGCTTGATAAAGTAAAAAAAGAAAAAAGGTAGAAAAAGGGACATTTAATCAGTTTTCAAGAATGGTGTCCATTAATTTTATTTGCTAGACCATTAAAATCAGAACTAAAGGAGAAGCAAACAAAGTGAAGCACTCAGCAAGGTCATAACTTATCAGTGCAACCATCTGAGCCCTCTCACTCACACACTCAAGAGCTCAGACACAGACAAGCCTGTTCATGCAGTGAGACATCATTTAAAGATGCAAAGACATCGCTTTCTGAAACAAATTAAGGTTTTTGCTTTTTCTCGTCAAAGCTAATGGTCTCAGGCAGAAAAGAGTCAAAGGAGTGGGAGGGAGGATGAGGAGGAGGAAGACGAGGAGAACAAGGTAGGAGCTGATGAGGAGGAAACAGAATAGAGAGTAACGGTCGATCCATTTTGTTGGACAGCTCTGAGATCCAGTGTGTACACAGCTACATCAATCACAACAGTAATCTGGACCCATTGCAGTGCATACTAACTGCCGGCTGATTGACCCCTACACACACACACACACACACACACACACACACACTCACACATTAATGCATAGGAGATACTATAGGAAGCACCTGGTGGATTCACAGTGAGGTACAAACAAAATGCATATATAGGCGTAAATAAAAACAGCCACAGCCACCGTCGTGCACGCACAAACATGGGTGGTTAAGGTATAAGCAGCACACTGAAGATGTCACAGTCTCCCTGCTAATGAGATTCGACATATTATTCCCTCCCCTGCAACACTAAGGAATGGCAGAGAGGCACTGTGCATCTTAACAACACAGGCCCTGTTTGGCTTAAAACATAATTCTTTCCCAGAGAGAGGAGCATGTTTGAGTCAAATTAAGTTAGATATACACACACCCACACACATTTCAAATGCCCAGCACACACACATACACATCCTAACAGTCGCTGGGAATCTCTAGGAGGTCCAGTCAAAGCAGAGTGGTGGTGAAAACTAATGGTGAAGCCAAGGCTGAAGTCTACCGACTCCATTGTGTGTGTGTGTGTGTGTGTGTGTGTGTGTGTGTGTGTGTGTGTGTGTGGTGTTCTAAATGATATGAAAGCTTGGTTTGAAAACAGAGGCAGGCTTGTAAGTTGAAATAGTTGCCTGCGGGCACTGTAGTCATCCATCAATCCAAAATGGCACTCGCATCATAACATTTATTCAACTTAAAGGGAGAGAGGGGAAGAGACAGAGCATTTGAGCAAAGCTTTTGAGACAAGGATATTAAAATAACCGAACTTTAAAAAAAAACATCATGTAAGAAATGGCTTAATTTAGAAATCTTTGCTGATACCAACATCTCCAACAATCAGGGTTGAGAATCAGCACCTACCACCGGCCAAATCCAGGTGAATTTGATCAACCTACCAGCCACTGTGGGGGGTAAACAAAAGAGCTATTTGACAAATGATCGAATCATTTCATGGAAGAAAAAAAATCAACTCAACCATCAGGCACCCTACCTATATAGGGTTATTCTAGCTCACACAAGCTCTGCCCTCTACTGGACTATACAGGTAATACTCCCCACAGTATGGCTGAATCCAAATGTCCACACGTCACCGCACTTGCACCGCGGACTTTGAGGGCGCATTCCCGAGACGTCCGGGAGTTCTGAGTGCTGTCCAAATCCACAACTCAACAAGTCCCCAAGGGGCCTCAAGCGGACTCTCTGCAGAATTCCAGAGAGTCCGCTTGGGGTGCAGACTTCAGCAGACCTTATTGATTTATCAACCCAAAAGTCAGTGCAATACGGACGTGACATTGTGGGTTTTTTAACTGCCAAAAAAAAACGTATGAATGTGTAAATAGTTATTGATAGTTAGGTTTATTAAAATGCTGCTTTAATTGTGAAGGCCAGAAATAATATTCAACCACATCATGATACAGGGATATGTATAAGTTTAGGCTGTAGGGACTGACAGTGCATTTTATTATTGCAGCCTAACAGGCTATGCAGTGAGATAGGATAAAACTTGGCTGAAAAACAACAAAAGAAGGTTTCTAATGTCAGTAATGCCCAATTTATTAAGTTATAGTCCTGTCCTTATTTACAAACATTTCTGTTTTTGAACATGTGTAGGCTGTTAGAGATGTATTAATACATTTTTGTTTAGTCAAAGAAAAAGGCTACACATGGGATTTATATCTTGTTATCTGCAGGGACAGATGAGTAGGCACTACTCATCAACTTATTTGACATATATGAATGACAGCAGCAATAGTTTAACGTTTCCACGGCAACAAGTATAACAGTCTGGAGGGCTGTCTACCAGCCACTTGCAGTCTCTGCCCTCGCAGACTTTACGTGATGACAGTAAATACGTCACACAACGTACAACATAAGTCCGCGAGGGCTCAGTCTGCAAGTCCAGAGGGTGGACATTCAGCTTCTATCTAAAAGCTTTATTTATGTTTCCCTCCCAAGTCTCTTATTTTTATAGTGCTACTGCTAGCTCCTCGCTTGAACCGGAAGTCGTTCGAGGTCCGCCATCTTCTAGGCTGTCCCAAGTCTCTTATTTGTGCAGCGAGGAGCTAGCGCTAGGAGCTAGCAGAAAGCTTTAAGCAGCTACGAGCTAGGACGGTCGAGAGCTTCCTATCCAGCAGAGTTTTTCAGCTGAACGCCATGACGTATAAATACCCGCCCTCTACATCTGGCACATTTGAACGAGATGGCGGAGAAACAATACAAGAGTAAGTACCCGTTACATGCATTCTTTGCAATGAAACGCTGACTATGTTGAATGATGGTGAGTTAATTGAATGATAGTGCTCATCACAGTGACAGTGGAATAGCAGGGCTACAAACCATTTTTTTTGCGCAAACTTCGACAAATGACTCAATAACAATGGTAACACATGCAAAAGTGTGTGACCAGAGTCATGGCGGCGGGGGGTGGGGGTTACTGTTTTGGTCAGCGAATATAATGAGACTTGGGATGTACCTATAGTAACGCCAGCTGTGCCTACTTTACAGAGCAGATCCAGCGGTACCGCCGTCATCAGGAATGGACGTCACTTCACGTGACGCTTCAGTGGAAAGGACGTCTCATGTCTCTTAAACCGACAATGCTCGCTCATCGCTCCTAGCGCTAGCTCCTCGCATTTTTTCCTAGGTGGGAGGGGCTAAACAGCTAGCAAAGTCGGCTAGGTAACTAGCAGTAATATAAGAGATTTGGGATGGACCCCTTGTAATTGGAGGAGAGTATTACCCATAGAGTCCAGTATTGGAACCTTCGTTACTGACCAGCCTATGCAGCTGCTGTCAAGGTGAAAGTCAGCTAGGCCTCCTCCTGCATCTTCCCGAGTAACCAGAGCAAGTTTCTTCGTCTTCTCCTTCTCCTTTGTGTTTATTGTTGGACTGCAAACCAACTTTAAAGGTGCATACCACCACCTACTGTGTCAGAGTGTGTAGTCTATTGTCCAATCCACAATCCAGAGCACAGCGTTGCGGTAATGCACCAATAAGCCAAATCCCAACCACTGAACAAAAAGAAGAAGAAGAAGAAGAAGAAGAAGAAGATTCAAGAGAAGATATCTACTTGATTAAGTTTTACTTGCAGCAATAATAAAAGATGTTACCAGAGGCTGGCTTAACGTTAAGACTCTAAAGCAGGAATTCAGGCTGAAATTTGAAAATTAGAGGCTATCTAGCACCACAGAGCCTCCAAATGCCACAAGGAAGTGATCTGCATCATCCAGGGAAAGTTTCTGTTTTGCTTTGTTTTTCCAAAGCAAGACAAATATTACAGGAGTTTAGCTACACACAAGAGTGCAAATACAAAGCGATACCTGGTAAAAACCAGCCACTTTGACTGGCGGAATAAAAAGTGAACCTCCAACACTGCCTGCAATGTGTCAGCTTTATGCAAAACACTGAGCTTTTGATTCTAAACTTGAATAAGTACGTGTCACATCTCCTAATTGGTTCACTGTGAGAGAAATTCTAACTGCAATTAAAGCCGGGAAGCTTTTAGAGGTAGTGGGTGAAGCAGCACATCACAGGTTTTTACCTCAATATATTATTACAGCTTCTGTTAAACTGGCCACATGCTGTAATGAAAGGAAGGAGCCACATCTAAAAGGAGCGCTGAAAGAGATAGAGTGACAGCAGGAGAGAAATAGACTGCCCCTGCTTCCATGAAAAGTAGTTTTGGTGAATCACAATGATGGACTGAAATTTGAAAAAAAGTACACAGGAAAATTTGATAAGACTTCTTCACTGTGGAAAATATTCCAGTCGAAGTGCAAACTCACAGAGAACAGCTCTGAACTCACCCTGCAAGCAAATACTAGCCTCGACACAGCAGGGGCTGGGGAGCGACCTTAGTAAAAAAAAAACTGCCAAAACCTCCATAGATACAGAGCAGGACTCCAGTTATTATGAATCTACTATGTGGGCCAGGCAGCATCCGCCATATGACCTTTCTCAGCCAGTCTCCAATGTGATAAGCAGCCGATGACAATTAGCACTCAATGTTGGATGTGAATGTTACAGCAAGTCACACAACCACAGCTCAGGAGTTTAGACCATACGCTTACTGTATGAAGCAAGCTGTCACACTAATGCACAGCTCTGAATTAAACATTTATCCAATGCCTTGCTGGAAGTGCTAATGTGACTACCTATGTGTGAGAAAAGCCATGTTGAGTTTCCACATTCAGCCACAGGTGAATGGGTAATTATACACGGTGATGTTTGCATCCCTACAGTCAGAGCTAATAGGAGCACATCTAACACAATGTCAAAATATGCCACTAATTCAATTCAGCTCATAACAGCCATCATACTAAAATATTAGCAGTCATGTTTCAGCACAGTGTCAATCAGCAGCAGGAAAACATCCCATCACACGTCAAAACAACAGTCAATGGGCAAAACAAGCTCAGCAACTTGAAGTTATTGATAAAAAATGCAACAGCCAAGACATGAGAGAGAAAGCAGCCATGACTTCATAACCAAAACTTCTCAAGCAGTAAGTACTTACAGTTCAGCAGCTGTCTGAAGGGGAAGTTGCGACATCTAAGGTGAAGATAAATCCTTTGGAGGCAACAGGTGGACAGGAAACTCAAGTTGCGTTCAGGGCCCACTGCTGTTAACCAGCATTTAGTTTATTCTCTTCACAAAGCAAACTAGAGTGGTTACAGAAAAGTTATGACTGAAGATGTTGTTGAGTGTCCGTGGTTTATCAGCCAGATTGTGCTGTGTCCGTCGGCCATATTTGGCTCCAGTAACCGCTGGCAGATCCACGTGTCTCTAGATAATCCGTTTGGTGACATTACAAATCCAACCACTGTGGTTTCTCCATTTTCTGCTCTTATGTCTTCTACTTTGCGACCCAAACAAAAGACATGGGCCAAACTGCTGATTGCTGATGAGCAGCAACACAGAGCACCTGTCAAGAGTGGGCGGACCAATGACAGCTTAAAGGGTAAATTCAGAGTTTTTCTTTGCTATTTAAATGACGGCGCACCAAAACAGTTTTCCAAAAGTTGTGGAGGGGCTACACACAAACACTGAAATCATTTTATATATAAAGTTGACAAAATGCACCCACCAGCATCTCTAATTAACAGGCATATCTCGTATTAATTTTTTTTTTTGTTTGTTTGTTCGGGTTTTTTGTTTTGTTTTTTTGGAGGGGGTGTTTTTTATTTTTATTTTTCATCTTTTTTTTTTTCTATATTTTTATTTGTTATTATTTATTTATTTATTTATTTTAATTAACTCGTGCTCGGGTTGGACTCGGGCTCATCTCACTTCTCTGCCCATATATGTGGGCAACAGATACAACACACTGGGGAGCCAGATAGGAAGGTAGCCTCTATATCATATTATATATTGTATGTTAGTGATCCGTGGACTGCAGTTATATCTGCTGCAGCGATCCCACCGCAGAAGACGAGATACGTGCGTCACCCCGCTGTGCGCATTTACGCACGAGGCACAGCAGCCATGACTTCACTGATGATTAGAATCCCCAGACATGCTGACAGGATCGGTCAGGATTTAATGTTAATTTATGTCCTGTGTTCTTCTACACACACTGGATGTTTTAGATGATGATCAACCTTTTTTTCACATACAGAAAAAGCCATGATTTAAATACATGAAAAATCAAACATGCATTGTGAGGTTCTGTTCTTGACTGGAGGATCTATTAGTCAGGACAGCACCATGGTTGCTTATATCAGTAAAGACAAGAGGAGAACTAAATAAATTAACAGACCTCACTCATTAGATAATAACACTCGTTGATGGGTTTGTCATGGGGCCTGGTATTCCAGGAGCACATGCACTAGAGGAGTATGAATTAATGGGAACAGACAGCAGCTCTGAGCACTTTCCCAGTGGCAGAGCCGACAGGCAGAGATGTGTTGATTTGTGCATTCAACAAGGACCTTGGTGTCGAAGTCAATCTGAAAAAAACAAAGCTTTTCATGTAGCTATGTTTAATCAACAACACTATGACTCAAAGGAAAAAAATCACTGCAGAAACGCTATCTAATACAAATACATGCGAAGTGTTTGTGCATTAGAGAGCAGGTATGGCTTTCTAACCTCGGGCCCTACAGGTATTAAATACAAGTAAAGAAGCCTCGTAACATGTAACTCAAGAGCCTAGCAATGCAGAGAAGGCTATCAGACACAAGTGGGCCCTCAGCAAACAACTCAGAGTCTTATGTCACAGCCAGCTTTTATAGATATCTTGCAAATATGCTGGTTTTTCTACCTATTAGTATGCACACTTCATCTTAAGATCTATAGGCGGCTTTGACTCAGATTGGGGAATTAGTTACACACCTTTACAAGTTTGGACACAGTGGGGAATAATGCAGGAGAGTTCAGCAGAGCCACAGAGTATACTAAGGTAAATGAGAGCCAGAAAAAACAGGATTTGGTTTTTTTTAAGTGAAGACAGAGGATGGACCAATTCAGGAGAGCAGACTTTGCTTTAAAGCTGAAGTATGTTTCGACATCCTCAATGTTTGTTTGTGGGGCAGCCCAAGAATCAATTTGCTGACTTCAAAGAAATGGCCAAACTCTTATAAAAAAATAAAATCAACCCAAAGTGCTGCCTTTGAGTATAGCCAGATGCTGGAGAGAAAAATACTGGATCTTGCACGTTTCTTAAGAGTTGCTTTGCACAGTGTGACCTCTGTCAGGCATGGATGATAACACTGACGCCATGTTGCTATGACATACTGTATACAGCCACAGAATTGCCATCTGCCACAGATTCTATAACGCTCCATAAAAGCACTCGCGCCAGATGATGCTTCAGCTGTCTGACAGTGTTTTTCTATAGATTCTCATGAATCACAACTTGAATATGGGTATTATGTTGCTGTGGCTGCTGTGCCAGCATCTAAATGTAACAAGTTCTTGTGTGAGTGAAACTGTAATCTTTTTGTGTCCCTGCACAATGTGGTGTTATTTATTGTGCCAAGTATACTCTGTAAGAACTGCCTGTCAGATGGACAAATAGCTTCGGAAAGTTGAGGTAAGGCAACTGAACTGAAACACTTAAAGGTTATAGAGAGTGCATGGTTACAGTTAATGAGAGTCAGGCACACTATGCTCATCAACCACCCACATCTCCAAACTCTTACTTTGTGCCTTGCTACAAAAAGGCCACATTGCTTCCTGCACTGGCACCAAAAGTTGGCATTAGTTGTAAATCGTGGGATGCAGAATCGTCCAATATGGGCTTAATTTCTAATGATTCTGGGCACCCTATCCAGGATGGAGCCTTTGCTTCTGCAGCTAACTGGACAGATTTAATCTTGCTAGATGTTTTCTCATTTGTGTGTATCAGCTGCTCTCTGGTTCTGAATTTTAAAGTCTCTGAAAACTTACTGTAAAATCCTAAATATTTCTCTATGAGTTTTTTTTTTAATTCATCCTTCAGTATCACACATTTTGCTTTAAGACTCGAAATACATACTGTGCTTCATAAAGACTGTCTGGGTGTAGTAGGGTCAGATTTGATAGACAGTTGCTGAGCAACATAAAACAAACAACCCACCAACTGCCAACAGATTGTAAATCAAATGTTGCTCAATTTTAATGCACACTCTAAACCAGGGGAGGGAAAAGCACAAACAAAACCAAAAATGCTTATTTTTTGTGAAATAAGAACCAAAACTGTTCTAACTTAAGCAGAAAATTGCACATTGATGTGTTACCACATTGCTTATGTAACAATAATAAGAAGCGGATTGAGATCATATGATTTTAGGGCATATGAAGAGCCAATTTTCATGTAGACAACATGCCAAAATGTAGTGGAAGATATCAGTTTGCAAAAATGTTTGTATAGATGTAGACAGGGCTGTGGTTTGGAAAAACTGCTCCTGAATACTTTGATGAAGATGAATGACTGAGATTTTTACTTTCTCATAGTACATAATAACGAAAATACACTGTCTAGCACCTGCAGTGCACAGTTTCATAAAGCTGACAACCATCACAAATGTCTAGTCAACTCAGACGTGAGATTAATGGCTTTAAAACTCACTTTTAGGCCTGTCTGAGCTACTTCTGAGGATTTAGAGATGACTCATAAAACTTGTTTCTCTTCTTCCACATTATACAAAACCTACAATCTCTCAAATTCTCCCAGCTCGTCATAATGCAGCAACCTTGCTGTGTGGTGTAAGCTGAAGCAGATAATGAACAACACCAGAAGAAAAAGACAGAACTTCAGTCTTGAGCTAAAGCCAGAAGTGTTTTTTAAATTTGTTTAAACATGGATAGATAGATAGATAGATAGATAGATAGATAGATAGATAGATAGATAGATAGATAGATAGATAGATAGATAGATAGATAGATAGATAGATAGATAGATAGATAGATAGATAGATAGAGGGAAATGTTTCAACATCTAGACCCCCGATCAGAGAGGCCCAGGAGAGGAATTCCAGGTATAAAGGAGTGAAAATGATACTGTAATCAAATCAGATCTTCAGCATTGGTTAATGTTACACTTTTAAATTGTAATCAGTCGTATATGTTACTTTAGCAGACTGATTATTCACTTAATAAATCACGACACACCGCTCCTCCCTACATTAAAGTACATAAGCCACTATCGTATCTGTTGATGATGTTGATATCAATATCAGTTCTGGCCCTGTATTACTTTCTGTCGGATTGAAACCAAATTTTGTGGCATTGCCCACCCTTATTGGAAGGGACAGGTCGTTCTTTGTGCTCATTCATTCACAATTCTCTCCATCCCACTCCCACTGCTTCCTCTGATCAGCTGACTATGGGTGTTTACTCTTTTAGGAATCCAATCAAACTTTGCCACGATCTCTCTCAGCCAATCAGGATGCTACTGCAAAATTTTAAATCTGCTCTCTCTTCTGCTGCTGTCAGCTATCATTTTAGGCAGAATTATTGCGCCCTCGTATCCAGAGTCCAGGACAAGCTCAACAAAGGCTCGTTCCTCCACTCACCCAGATCATCTGCACTTCTCAATCTTCCTCTCATCTCATCTTTACCACCTCCACCACCACCAGCGTCTAGACCCCGGGGAGGGTACCGAGATTCATCACCCTCCTTAAATCATCTCTCTGGGGTCTAATCGCCAAAGACTTTACACATTTTTATTCCTATGTGCACGTTAATAAATATTCTTTTATAATAAAACGTGTCTCTCCTGATTGAAATATATTTAATTAAATATTGTTTTTAGTTTTTCCTAGTTTATATAGTGTATGCAGAATAAACAAATAATTTTGGTATAGATTGCTGCCTATTTCACCAAAAAAAAGGAAAGAAACGATGAGGGAGATGCTTTTGCATATATAGCAGATGGTACCATTTGCATTTCAACACGAGTTCTTCTTTGAACTCAGACGTATAGCAACCTAAAGGCCTGTTCTCTATGCAACACATTGTTGGAGGGCCAGCTCTCTCTACGCCACCCGCCACCCCCACCCCATAGGCCTCGGTGCATCTGCACTGTCTGTATTTACAGCCCTGTAAGGGACAAAGAAAGAGAGACATGACATGTGACAGCAGCGGACCCGCCCTTACACAAGGACATCACACACCTCTCAGATTGCTGAGATACTAGCACACCCTGCTCTATTCTGAATTAAGATGCCACAGCTGTAAAATGTAATGCAGGTCAATTCCAACTCAAACTCCTCGTGAATGTGTGTGAATAATAATTTATATGTCAAATAAACTCCGAAACGGGTCTTTAATCCTGCGCATCAGACTGGGAGGGTCTCCTACAGTAGAGCTAAATGAAGTGCAGGATCAAAGACCTGGCCGCAGCTCAGAGGCACCAGAGGAGGTGAGACCTTCAGCATCCTCTCCTCTCCTCTCCTCTTCTGTCCTCTTTTGCTGGACCTGCAGAGGTGTCTACTTTTTCTTTCTCGTCTCTTTAACTCTGTTGTGATCTCTGCGTCTTTAATCTGCTCTGCTGCATTCTGATCTGTTCTGAGATGCCTCCCTCCCTCCCTCCCTCCCTCCCTCCTTCCCTCCCTATCTCTTGACATCTAGTTCAAAGGAGGGGCCTCCCACTAAGTACCCCCCATCCCCTCTCTCATCCATTTCTCCGCAGCTCTTCCCCAGTTTCCTCAGTGGGGGGTATTTAGATTTCCCCTCTGACGCTCTCTTTCTTCATCTCTTCCCTCTCTCATTCTCACCTTCTTTTTTTCTCCTGCTGCTTCTTCTATCTCTCTCTCTTACTTCATAGACATGAACTATGCATCTGTTAAAATACAAGTAAAAGTCTTCACAGACAGAAAAGGGTTTGATGGGTTAGAGTTCACCCAGAGTACAACAGTTTAACAGCTTTTTACTTTTATCTATAACTAATTTCACTTTTACACAAGTTCCTTCCCTTCACATCTCCTCCCATGCGCCCTTCCCTTCTTTCTTTGTCCAGGTCTGCTTTAGGCAAAGGTGCCGCCCCGCTGAGACAATACTGCCCTCCTCCCGTCTCACCCCTCCGTCCCCCTACCGCACACACAAACACATAAATCAACTTGCATCTCCTCCCTCTTCCTCCAACATTTCCCCTCTAGCCTTTCATTTCCCTTCACCCCTCGCCACTCTCCACTTGCTTCCTCTAAAAGGCCAAAAAAGTCAAGTGTGTCCATCTACATGTGAGTGTTCACGCGTGTGGGTGTTTGTGGAGGCAGAGGGTGTATCAGGTCGATCGCCCTGTTCAAACTCGTGACCTTCGCCTCCCCCTCTGAACCATCTGACCCTGACTCATTATTGGAAACTGGCATGCAGCTACTTTACTCCGTCAACCGTAGCTGCTTCCCTCTGCAAGAGTTACTCACACTTAAACACCTGAGCACACACACACAGATTCAGCACTTCACTTTCCTGCTCACGTACTTGCACAGAAACCCAAGTGTAGACATACAGTCAGTCAGTCAGTCAGTCAGTCTCAGCGCTGGTAAGAATACAGACACACTCTCTTACTCTTGTGAAGGTCAGAAACACACGAAAACACTTGCTTTAACTCTCACACACACGCAATTTTGGAGTGATCCTTTGGCAACCTTGCTTAAGAAGGACAAGAGAGGATGTGAACTGGAGCTAACCTCTCATTCAGCACTAATAATGTTTGTGTGTGTGTGTGCGTGTGTGTGTGTGTGTGTAGGGCGACAGGAATCGATGCAATTTTGAATGTGACTTTGTAGATTTTGAATACTGAACAGAGCGTGAACAGCAAAGGTTATTTGTATGTATGTCAGATAGATAGATAGATAGATAGATAGATAGATAGATAGATAATAGATAGATAGATAGATAGATAGATAGATAGATAGATAGATAGATAGATAGATAGATAGATTACTGTGACCGTAATTTACTCAGAGGGTCTGCTTCCTCCCCAGCATTTCGTATTGCTATTTAAGGTAATGATATACTGATGATGATGATGATGATGATGATGATGATGATGATGGTCATGATGATGATGATAATGATCTTGACGTTCATGATGATCATGATGAGGCCTTATGTGCAGCCGCAACTTATTCATCTAAAGTTAGGGAGGATAGATTACACTCCCCAGTGATTTCTCACTCACACACACACACACACACACACGCAAATGCAAAACAAAATCACACTTTAAAGGCATGACTTTCATTGAAAGTGACACTAATTCACACAAACAGACACACACACACACAAACACACACCAAGCGAAGTTACGCACACTCTGCACGCCCCCTGAGTCAATTAAATAATGCGCACAAAGTGAGGCAACCACCCATTAAAAACAACAATTAAATCTCAGAATGGAGGAGTGGCAGCCATTCCCCCTTTAGGAACCAACATTTGCTAGTCAAGGGATGAGAGGAGACTTCTGCACACAGGGCAAAGACAATTGAGACAGATATAATCATTACCTCCACAAAGCCAGGATTGCATTGTTCCAACACGGACAATGTGTTGGTAATTTGCACCTTAATAGGATGGCCAATCTCTGGGGGTAAATATGCTCCCTGAATAGCTTTCTTTCACCAGTCTTGCAGAATGCCTGTGGGTGCAGAGGCGCAGCAGCTGAGCTTTTTCCACAGGCAGTGTTTCTCACAATGCAGCACTGCCCCCCCATGGCTGCCAGCAGAGCAGCAGGGGAGCAGATCCTCAGGCCCACTGGACTCAGCTCTGATGGTTCTGATGCTTCAAATTTTGTCAGAAAAAAAGCCTGTTATTTTTATACACATGTATATTCAATATGTGTTTTTATTTCACATTCAACTAGATAAACTGTGATTTAAAAAGAGAGGGTAAAAAAAATCTGATTTAAAAAAAAGAAACTAAAACATCTGCAGCATGCATCTGCTACGGAAGCCCCGAGAGGCAAGTGAGGGAAAAAAATCTGGGAACCCATTTTCATAGTCGGGTCTAAATCGTTTTCTCTCCTGTAGTTATGATTCAAGAACAGGTGGGGGAAAAAAGGTTTGCCAGGATAATCTTTTTAAATTTCTTAATTTGTTTTTCATCTTTGAAACAGGTGGGGAAAGTATTGCTAGGTGAAAAAAACAGTTTTGCAAAGACAATTTTTCTAAGTGCTCCTTTTTTTCATATGTAAAAAACCCCAAAAGAACAACAACAACAGAGGAAAAAAACAGTCAGTGTCAATTTTTCTGCTTGTTGTTGTTACCTGGAAAAACATATGAATCTGTTAAGTCCTATTTAGAACATGGGGTAGTGGTGCACTTCAGCCTCTTGTGGCAGAAATGAGTACTGCAACAAAAATATGGAACATCCTGCCTTTGAATATTAAACTTGCTGGCTCAGTGGACAGTTTTAAACGACAACTCAAAACATATCTTTTTAATGTAGTCTATAACTAACAGCTATCTCGTATAATATTTTAATATGTATTTTTTAATTATTTGATTAATTAATTGAAGGATTAAATAATTTATTCTTCTCATTTCTCCTTGAATGAGCGTTGTATAATTGTATGGTTTTATTTCTTTGTTGTTTGTCTCTGCCGCTGAATTGTAAAGCACTTTGTGCTGCATTCTGTGCATGATGAATGCTATATAAATAACTAAAGTTCACTCTTTTTTTTTCAGTTACTTAAAAAAAATAAATGTTAGGATTTTTAAAATATTATTTTCAATAAAAAGATAAGACTTGATGACAGTTTTAAATTGAAAGAAAAAGGAATAGGAGAACAGGAAATCAATATTACAATTTCAGATTAAGCTTTCAGATCAGTGCACAGATTATCAAAGCATGGAGGGAACATATATGTATTCAAATACATTTTAGGTATCGACCTGACTCTGAAACTAGAACATTTTTATCCTCCCTGACCTTATATCAGACAATAAGTTTAGATACTTAACAAGAATTTTGCATCTAGTTAAAACCAACGTTAAACTAAAGACATGGTGTAAAAAAAAAGGAGCAGAGTGGTTTGAGTATAAAGTCAGACATAGTTTAAAAAAACAAGACATAATGACAGTCATAGTTTAATTAATGAAAGGCCCTGTCTCTGAGAAATCTGCTGCTTGTGTCAAGGTGAACAACCCTCACATATTAAACTGAATTAATCCAAAAGTTGTGAGTGAGATTCAAGAGAGTCACATTGACGCCTAAATGTCATTAAAAGGAAAGCGAATAAGAAAAAAAGGAGCTTGAAGGATTACTTGTGGGCTTTTTAACACTGGGTTACAATCTGTGGGCTTGTCAGGTCATTTATCTGTGCTGCACTGCTGACATTGTTGAGGACGGTGAGATGCAAGGACGTTGACCTCAACCTCTGTACAAGCTGCAGGAAGCCTTGAGGACTGGTGACAAATGGCCAGAGCAAACCCTGAAGGGGGCCACCTCAACATGTTATACCATGCCCTGCAAATGGTCCAGAGAGGCAGCGTTGGGAGTGGAGGAGAATGGATTAAAAAAAAAAGAACATCAGCCTTTCTTTGTTTCGGCAGTACAACAAAAGTGGCACATTTGCATTACTTTATATCCAGCACAGTAACCTCATTGCCTTTGATTTTCTGTTGAGTTCAGACCACTGCTGCTCCCCTGTCACTACTACATACTAAGACAAAATCTGAAGTGACACTTTCAAGTAATCGATATTTGTTTTGACAAATAGCTGTGGACACAAACACCAAACTACAAATAATTTTATTCCAAAGTCACCTCCCAGCATCTAAAACAAACAAACAATAACTAGATGTTCTGCTTCCATTTTACTGTATGTAAAACCTTCATGTTATCAAAACTATATGAAACACTCCATAGACAGTGACTTCACACCAATAACTGTCCATAGTTTGCAATAGTTTGGAGACTTGCACTAATATCGCTAACAAACTAACAAACTGCCAAATGCCAAAACTCCTGCTGCGAGACCTCAATGACATCTTCAAGACAAGATCTGTGATATGACAGGAAGCTAATTAACCAGAATCTCCCTTCTTTTTAAAGAGAAGAGGAATTAAAATGCTAAAAGGTGAGTGGCAGACTTCAGAATATGTTTGGGTACATTTTATTTGAGTTATTAAAGTTCTCTGGTGTGATAAATGTTGGTCAGAGTAACCTTTTAGAGTTAAGAATACAAAGACTACAGGTTTCGTGACAAATGACTCAAGTAACCTCACAGCATGTAGCACGCGTCAGAGCAGGTGAAGAACAAGAAGATGAACTGTGATAATGACTTCGCTGGACGTGACGTGTCCTCGTTGATCACTGACTGGCCTTTGGCCTGGACAGAAAAAGTGGCTGAAAGTTAATGTCATGTTGTCCCCAAGTGGCAAACTCCATGGCTGAAAAATAAAGCCAGCACAGGAAGTGCCAAAAACTGTAGTTCCTCTAATGGACACCTGGGGCTGGCTCCAAAAGCAAGTCAGTCCCCATAGACGGCCTTTTTACAGCCTGGTTCCAAAAAAGGATTTTGGTTTCTATAGCTAATTTTCCCAATCATGACAACTGTGCCGGGGTTGAATTTTCATTTAACTCACCCCTTTACATTTTGCTTAGGCTTAAAATAATACATAACATAATAAGTCTGTGAATTCTGTCCTCAGCTCCACCCTCTCATCCAAATATGGACACCTTTGGACCCAAAAATCCATGATGGCAATGGTTAAAACGCTAAACTGAAGTCCACAAACCAATGGGTGATGTCACATTGGTTACGTCCATTATTTTTTACAGTCTATGGCTGTTCTCATTTAATGTAACTACTTCACAGAGCATGAAACCCAAAAACATTATAGCTTTTAAGCATTCATAATGTGCAGCCAGACTGCAAAGTATCATAGACCCAAACACATTGAAAGGACTTTTCATTCCATTATCCCCATATTTGAATGATATTCGCGTCTGGCCTTTGTATATGGCAGCTGGCTCTTGCCCAACCTTTCAGTATAGCTAATCAAAACAACTCAACACTTTTGTTAACCTGGCCCTTATGCTGAATTCACGTGCTCTTGGATGGTCCCATTTCCCCAGCTGGGAAGTCCTTCCTCCAACTTTGGTGTGTTGAGCTTTTACGTTGTAATGGGAAAAAAATATGGTTGCTACAAAAAATACGTTTTGTATTTTATTGCTCAGAGCATTAGCAAATTTAAGATTCATGTTGCTATCCAAGTATTGTCAAACCATTTGAAGCCTTATCTTACAAAGTGATTTTGTCACAGACTTGTTGCTGCACCAGTACATCCCTTAAAACTACTAAAATATTGCGCATTGAAGGGCAGGGAGGTTTGCTCTATCTGCCTCAGGCTTTCTTCGTCTGCGCGTGGAAGGGCAGAGAGGTGTGTTCTCTCCGCCTTAGGTTTTCTGTGTAGTCTGTAAAGATTTCTTTGACTGAAGTGGTCCTGACTGAATTACTTTTGTCCACGATGTTTCTGCATATATGATGTCAACTCAGCAACTCATGTATCAAAATTTTCGCCAACTTTCCAAGTTGTTGATCCAACTTGAGGGGGCATTCACATGAATTTTCCCAGTCAGTAACTTATTCAGAGGCCACATGAATTCAGGGTCAAACCATGAAGGGTCTACCAAAAGAGTGGCATCATGGGAAGTGTAGGATCCAATGATTTCTGAGCTTGACTGATGGACTACAAGTCAGGCTTAGGTGCCCTCGGTAGAATGTACACAGGTGACAGGAAATGATGGGAGAGATTAGCATCTTCAAGACAAAGATTTCTTTCATACATGCAGTGCAATAACAAGACATAAAGACGACAGAAAAAGACATAAAAAAGTGATATCGTTGAAGACAAACAGCTAATTTGTGTGATCATGCAAAAAAACAGACACGAAAGGTTAAAGATGCACAAGGAAACACAACATTTCATTTATGTATATAAGAGCGAATGCACACCCACACGTACGTGCGCTCAAGGGCAGCGCTGAGACTGTACAGGTGACAGAATATTTTCCAAACTGTTTTGCTTCACAAATTTTCATTTAGACAGGAATATGCTAAAAGCCAACCCCCGTGTGTGCGCACAACCCTCAGGTGGTAAAGTTTCCGTTTTCCCACCTCCTGCTCTCGGCTTCTGCTCCTGACAAAGTCACAACTTCAAAGTCAAAACAGAGGGAGAGGTGTGACACACGCACACACACATATTACCAGACCCGAGCGTTCCAGTTTTTCCACATTTCCTCCCCTGCCATCCAGTGGGGCTCTTTCGCCCTTTGTGATGTATAATTGAAGCTGTGTGTAATTTCACCGACTCGTTTCCAGTCGAATCCCACTCGGAGCTGAACTTTCACTTCTCTCATCGTTCTGGAATATTCTCTCTGAAGTGGAGAGACCAGTTCTTTGAACATGCTGGTTAACATACTTCCTCCTTACAACCCCTCACCACCACCATCACCACCATCACCCCCCTTACCACCCTGATCTGTCTCCATTACACATCATTCTAACTTTATCGCAAAAAAAGTGTCTTTGGGAAGCAGGTCAGATAGTGTCAAAGTCAGATCGAGCAAAAAAGTTCAGATAAAATTCCTCTCACCTCCGCTGTGTTTAACTAGCAGCAGTAATCTCATTTTTTTTTTAAATTTGATGTCTTAAAACTTGGGCAAGGAAAACCAAAATGATCTGTGCAGTTAGAAATCAGGTGATACAAGTTAAGGTACATTTTAGTGTTTAATTTAATTTAATTTAATTTAATTTAATTCAAATTGTTTAATTTAATTGTTACTGTATATTTTTTTTTAATGTTTTGAAATATTTTTATGCTTTAGAACAGTCTTGTTGCCATGTCTAGATTATTAGATTTGCTTTGGAAAAAAGCTGGTAAATGGATCTTGAGATTGTTTTGCCAGAATAATCTTTCCAAGGTCAAACCTGAACTTTTTGTGCTCCACTTTTACACCAACACAAAGGATACAAATACATCTGAACAGCAGCTGATTAAGACCATGTGAAATGGTTAAAGACTGTGGAAGAAGCTAGTGAGTGGACCTTAAAGGAGCTCTACGCAACATTCAGAGTATTACTCACTCTGCTCTGTTCTTAATTGTGGTAGATGGTCCGACTGCGTGTGCATGTGAGTCTTTCTGTGTGCATCCCACTGACTAGCTCATTGCTGCCGCTCTACTCTGAGCTGATACGGTGGCTACCGCTGATTTGAGTGAACTGAACCTTTAAAAGTTAAGTTTTCGACAGTGGAGGACAACAGCACACAGGGGGTGACATCTAACAAGGCTTTAACTATTTAGGGTCACACAATATTATAACAACAGCTGATGTTACAAAGAGTTCAATCATTTCTGGTGTTTGCAGTCTGCTGTGCTCAGTTCAGCCTGTGCACATGCATCTGCAGTAGAAATGTACATTCTACAGTACATTACGGGCTGTCGAAATTTTCCTCTCTCTCACACATACACAGAACAACCAGCATGACTTTCTGCCCCTCTGTGTGACAGTAAACCTTTAATGAGTAATAAAAGGAAGCTGACCTTGAGCCCAGCGTGACATTCTCCGGCTCTGATCAGATCGGATATAGAGCTGAACGCAGCAGAAGGCGGAGAGATGGCGAGGACAAAATTGAGGACGCCTGAAGAACACAGAAAAAGATTAGGTCGCTTCTCTTTGATGTGAAGATTTACTGGAAAAAAGTATCAGAATGTGGATACTGCACCAAGAACTACTACCTGTGTTTGTCGTGACATAATGGTTACACACAGGCCACAAGGCTCCTGATGGTTTCAGGTAGAGACAAGAAGGCGTGTGGCAGACATACTTTATACTGGCAACGGCAATCCATCCAATAGTTATCAAGACATTTCACTCTAAATCACAAATGTGAAGCTCATGGTGGCTCTAAAGGAAAAGTAGGGGATCACCAAAGTTGGTATGGTTTATCCTCTGGAAACAATGAACATCTGTGAGGAAAATTAATAGAGATCCGTCCAACAGTTGTTGAACTATTTCACATTGGTAAACCGATTGCCATCCCCAGAGCCACGTCACCACCATGGCCAATAAAAACATGATACAAGTAGTAGTGTATTTCCTACAAAACATAATTAGTGCTATAACTAAATTGTGTATGCATGTTTCTATTTAGGTGACAGAGTAGAGGATTGATTCCTTTGAATCTGTGAAGTGCTGTAAAGTTTAGTTGATTCAAAACTCACATTAAACATGGCTTAATAGAGACAATTCTAACCACAAGTACACAAATCAGCTTCACTATAACTCACAACATCCCCAGACAAAGCACTTGTCTTTATCTGGACACATTTTCCCCACAAATACAGCATGCTAACGTTATTAGCACAAGCCTATGGCATTTTACATTGTATAAATTAGCGTAGCAGCTAGCGGACTTCTCTCTACTCAGATGAAGCCAGGGACAACAGCAACATTTAACAAAGGTAACGTTCCAAAATTTGGCTCCATTTCAACTCACAAGGTTCACCAACTAAACAACTGTCTAATACCAAACACCTTTTCCAAACAAAAATAAGATGCTAACGTTATTAGCACAGGCCTATGGCATTTTACATTGTATAAATTAGCCTAGCAACGAGCGTAGATTTCCTCTGCTCATGTGAAACCTGGATAAATCCCGAAGTATAAATCCCTGAAGGATAAATCACACACAAGACTTAAAATGCTATTTTTGTGGAGGCTTTATTGTTTTTACAATTTATTGTTTCTTATCTGTGAAATTCAAGGAAATAAATGCTTCATTTTCACTGAGAGAAATGGTGTCAGCTTATGAAAATAGACAGGAGGGCTGCGTTGCTGCGACGCATAATTATATTTCTGGGAAGGTGCACGTCAGGCTACGGCGTAGCCTCTATGTCGATGCAGAGCCTACAGTGTAACTAACAATTTAAAAATGCCAAAACTAGAGAAAAGTCAAAGACAAATACTTGCAGGTTTGGTCTAGAGAACTCCTGGTAATCACAGGTTAACCATGAATAAAGACACAAAATAGCTTCTGCTTAACATTTTATTCATTGTCCAAATTCATATCAGTAGACTTGGAGAAATAAAAGGTATTTTTTCCTTTTTAAACATTCTCTTAAACAAAAATATAACAACTATATACAATCACTCGTAAAAAATACATAAAAAGCGTACGAGCAAAATCATGTTGTCTTTCTAAAAGACATAAGTTACAACAGCTATGAGAAGTGTGAGACGAAAGCAAACTTTAAGCCACAGACCAAGTTAATACCTCTTTGTACAGATTGTGCAGCACACTCACCACATCGAAGCTTATTGTTGTGCATTTCTGCTGTAATGCCAAAAAAAGATGTCTACATAAAACACATTCACATCTCTCTTATTGCATTCCAGGTAACATGGGGGGGAGGTGGGGGGTAAATTAAAAATCAGCCAGATATTTTCATCAAGCTGTGAGAGAGATTAAGTTTATCCTCTCCAGTAATATGTTGTTAAAAACACTTGTGTTCACAGTGCCAGGAGCTGCTCACTGCCAGATCCTCCATGAAAACATACAGACTGTATGCAGAGACGGAGAAGATGGGGTGACTGCTAAATTAAATTTAGCCCCGAAAGAAAAAAATAAAACAGAAAAAAATGTAGCATTTTGGAGCGCTTAAAGAGCACCTGACACGAATGTGACTGATGTGTGCCGAGAGTTTCATTCCTAAATTCTGTAAATTATGGCAAAAAAAACAACAAAAACAAATCTGTTGCCTGATGTTTAGTGCTCAATCCAACATTAGAAACATTGGAAAGCTGCTTTCTAATGCTGTCTGACTTCTGAGCCAACACTTGGAAGAAGCATATGCTGCTACTTTTAATTTATCCATCCATGTAGAACATTAATACTGATTGATGGTTAAGAATCTGAGGAATACAGTTGTGCAAAAAAAAGAGGAATTGTCAGTTTCTGACTCTCAGTCTGTTTCAAAGTTTCTACTATTGAGATTGTTTTAAAAAGGAAAAAAGACGTAAGGTGAGGGTCACAGTGGATACTCATGATTCATATAAAAACCCTAGAGCAATGGCGTGATATCCATTAGACGAGTACAGCGAGGAGGAAGGTTGAAAGTTTAAAGTCCTGCTGAGTTGACAGAGCTCAGAGGGAGACAGAGACTCTACCAGACATGGCATCGTGGCAGGGCCTGCTCCGTTCAATTCAAACAGACTGAGATATAATAGCTTCAAAAACAGTCCTTTCAACCTTTCAGCCTGAGTTTGAACGCCTTGTGCCATTAAACCAATGGCAAGAGACCCTCGAGGGCCCCCACCTTTCTGCAGGCAGGAGCAATCAAAGCTGCAAACTAAGAAGGGCTTTTACAAAAAATGAATTCGGAGCCTTTCCTTATGTGCTGTACGCCCAGAATCAAAATGGGATAAAAAATAAAATGCTATGTTGATCCCAACCTCGCAAATATAACTCCACTTCACACACACACACATACACACGCACACAGTCATATCCCAAAACACAGCAGCAATTACGATTATAGACAGAGCAGAAATGGCACCAACAACAGAGTGTGAGGGGAGAAAAACAAGTCGTGAACGACGACAAGAGCTAACAGAAATTCCTTGAAAGACTCCTGCCCGGGGACAGAAACAGGGCAATCACAACCTTGGGTTATTTCTTATAACAAAATATTCAAAAATAGCCTTTATAGAGGACTCTCTTCTCTCATCTATACATGACATTAATTTATGGCAAAGAAAAAGAAAACAAAAATATATATGTATAAATTCATATATATGCCATGTATATATTAGCAATAATCATTTCAAGTCTTTGTGAGGCAAAACAATACAAAAGAAGCATCACAGAGCGCAAGACAGACAGCAGAAGGAGAAGAGAAGAGCGTCTAATTCCAGTTACACCCCTGCTGCACTGCAGATAAACACAATTAAAAACATTTTTTTTCTGTTTCCAAAACTCAGAATGTACAAATTTGCTTTTGTTTTCATTACAAATAGACAATTTTTCAAGCAAATCCTTTAAATATTCTACAAAATGTACTATGAACATGGAATGGAGATGCAAGCCAGGCATTAAAATACATTATCTGTTGACTAGTTTTGTTGCTCGTTTCTTTTTAAATAAGAAGCAAAAAACCGATACGAGAGGTACACCGTGAGCACGTAGTCAAAGTTTATGCTGCATCTCATATTCCTGCTGCTTTATAAACAAATTTACAAGGTCAAATGAACCTAAAGTATTATACTTTAACATTTCAGCTTGTAATTCAATAGACAACTAGTCCAATAAACACTGTAAACAAAATGTGTAAGCGTCGGTGTAAACACTGTCCTTTGTTTCTAAGCACACCATCCAAGATTTTGGTGTGTGTGCGTGAGTGTATATGCATGCACTTTGTGCGACCACACAGTGCTAATTTATCGTTTTATTATAGCTGCTGCAATAAAATAACGACACGTTTTACTCTACAGGAAGCAGCGAGGCATTTGTTCTTCAGCTCATTAAAAACGAGTTATAATACAGTTTTTATAGAACATCCAGGAGGCAGCATGCTGCTAAAGTACCTCGCGTCAGGCTGAACGAGCAATAAGAGAGGTGGCTGGGTGGCGGAGAGCGCGACATGAAGACACACAACTGCCTGAGAGATGCTGTTTGTCTTTTTCTTTTTCTTTTTTGGATAAAGCTCAACAAAGAACAATAAGTGGTAAACACAAACAGATGTGCTCTCTGCTACTTCAGGAGTTTAATTTCTCTTGTTTCACCTCCATAAGAAGAGTGAAAAATATGTTTTTCATTTGGTTTGATGGCGTGGAGACTAATGTTAATCATGTAAATTTACATAATCAGTGCCAGGGTTTGATAGAGGCCGATAAAGACCACTTAAAAATAATCTCAAAATCAGTTTTTTTTCCTGTCTCTGATTCATCTACATTCATCTTCTTTTGAGCTGACTGCAAATTACAGAAAAAAAACACAAAACAAAAAATTCCCCCATGAGCTGATGTTCATCTTAATACTTCCAGTACAGCTCTCTATCCCTTTGTCTGCTCTTCCTCACTTCTCTCACATAAAACTTAGCAAAGCTCAGAAATGCAAAGGAAAAAAAGAAAAAGAAACACTGTACAACATTTTAAAACTGTAGAAAAAAACAATGTCAAACAACGTTAAACAAGAGAGCTTGGAGCGCAAAATGGAGGTACATGGTGGTCTGTTTCCAAGGAGGCCGACTTCTGCTCGCGAGACGTCATTACAGTCACTCTGTCCTTCTGTCCTTCTGTGATTTGTCCTTTTAATGTCCGTCTGCCGCCTTTTTCTGCTTTGATCAAGAGTTTTTAAAAAGTATCTAAAATCTTTCTTCTTTGTTTTGTGAAATGAGTTTTAAAAAAAGAGATGATTGTACAAGTCTTGGGAGGACGTCACGTGACCCACCGGTCTGGTCGAGAGGTGCGTTATGGTCCGAGGTGATGTCACACAAGGCCGTGTGGGCAGGGCTAGGACAATGTGCTCTGTTAGGAGGTGACGGCAGGATGCTACTTTGGTCCAAAGCCCGAGCAACACAACTTGGTCCGTGTGTGAGAATATTTGTGTGCGTGACGTCACCATCTTTACACCGCTGACACTTGCTCGTCTAGAGAAGAGAAGAGAGGTTCAATTTTAGACTCTTAAAAACCTTTTTAATACCACATAGGCAACACATAGGCAATTTAATATCTGTTTCACAAGTGTGAGCACATAATAGAAAGCCAGTAACAGTAATGTAACATAGCAAAACTGTGAAAACGTGACAGCACTTGTTTTTCTCCAGTACTGTAGGTACCAGGGATGTATTTCACTTGGACCTGACAGGGCAGCATATACGCCCACAAGTGTTCCAGTCTGCTGTAGAATAAATGCCAAGGGAAGAAGAGCATGCACCAGCACGACACAACAACAACACGTGTAAGATGTTGACAAGTGGAGCTGCAGCGACAGCTCCATCTTACCTCATCGAAAGAAAAGAGTTTTTTCCTGAGGCTGGTGTACTGTTTTCAATGGGATATATACACTATGCTACAAATGCCAGCAGTGTGACAGGGTGCTGAGCTTCTTTTCTGCGCTGAGTGCTGCACTTTTGGCATTTATTGTGGTCATCAGGGGTTAGAAAACACTGCACTTGTCACTGTTTTACCCAGCCATCCAATCACAGTGGAGGAGGGGCGGGACAAACTGCCCACAACAAACACTGACCATCACATCGTACATGTATAAGTGCTGAAGAACAACAATGGAGGAGAAATATGTTGACAAACTGTAGGCCATATTCACGTTTCCTTGCCCACAACATCTCATGAACCCAGTTTTGTTATTGTTTATTACTGTGGTGTCGAATTGGGTATCAAGAATCGTGGAATTTCACTGGTATTGGTATCATCCCTGATCACACAGAAAGCGTTTAGTAGCGTAATTGTTTTTGATGAGAATTAGACGATGGGCCTTCTGTGGTGGTCATGACAGCAAGTTTACAGTTGGTAAACAATGGCGGAAGAACTGGTGGTAGCGGTTGCTGGATACCCAGAGCTATACGGCCCGATGATAGACAGCAGGTTGTCAAACTGCCCCTGAGTCATCCTAAAATATGCTGGGAAATGGCCATCATAGAGGCGAAGCTCCTGGACCAACTGGTGGTACTCCCCGTGATCCACACTCTTTTTTAGGGTCTCATGTTTTCACACAGATCTCCGTTTCCCTGTGCTGACAGCCTCTCACCCAATCTGCTAAACGTCCTCTGTGTGATCGAGGCCTAAGCCAGTACTAATATAATTGTTAGGGGTTAGGGTTTGTTTTTATACTCCTGGTTAACTGTTTAAAATGTTGCTCAAGAGAAAATGTGGTGCTTTATCATGCCACCAGTCTGTGGGACATACCATCCTCACTGTCAGCCAGCTCCTTTGGTGGGAGACAGATGCTGGGCGGTCTGGAGTGGCCCTGCGTGGAGCCAGCTGTCCGGGCTTCTTGGTGGTGGAGGTGATGGTTACCAGCCAGCCTCCGTGCTTCAGCCAGACTCCCGGCCGCTCCGGGGCTCTGCAGGAGCTTGCTCCTCTGCAGGGCCACGCTGTAGTCCGGAGGTTTGAGGTGAGGAGGCCTGGGGAGCCCACCCACTACTCCGTCCGTGAGGCCGAGATCCCCCAAAGCCAGACCCTGGTAGCCTGGAGGGGTGGGAGGGGGAGCTCGGTAACGCTCATCCTTGGCGGGGGATGTGACACAATACACTGGATGGAGGTGTAGATTAAAACAAAGGAGGGATGGAGCAAAGAAAGGAGGGGAGTGAGGGATGAGGAGTGAAGAGGTTGCAGGGGAAGTTGGGAAGGAGGTGTGCGGGGAGAAACAAAAGAAAAAAATGATGTAAAAATGAAATCAATGTGATGCTTCACTAACAATCCACAACTACACATGCATTAAAATGTGTTGAAAATCAAAAGAAAAATATAGAACCAATGAGATGGGTGGCTGCAGCTTGATACAGACAGAACTACTGTAGAGCTGCAACTACTAATTACTTTCATTTTCGAAAAATTGTCAATTACTTAATGGAATAATCAATTGGATCTTAAAAATATCTGAAAATATTGAAAAATAACCATCATAACTACGTGTTCTGTCTGACCAAAAGTCTAGAATGTAAAGATGTTTGATTTTACGAGACATATTTTAAGCAGAATTGATTTGCTTAAACAACTGATCGATTAGAAACATTTCTGTCAATTTTCTGTTGATCTATCAAATGATTAATTGACTAATTGTTTAGTTGGTGGACACACCACTGTTTTACCTCCTCCCCTTTTACTCTATAGTCAAAAACTGTCTAAAATTAAAGACAAAAAAGCGTTTTGTAACCCTTATAAAACTAGCAAACTGCACAATGAGATCTTTTTTGGAGATCCAACTAATGCCAAAGTGGAGCGTTTGACGAAATGGTCACTAGACAATAACAGCAAGTCAAGCATCAGAAAGCTGCAGTTATTCAACTAAAACAAAAGAAGACTTCATTTAACTGACTGCATCTAAGTCTAATGTAAAATATGTAAAATATATAAGCCTAAAATGGGAAAACAGTTTTTACTGTAGCTATCTAAACAACTTCCTGAGTGGACCAGGTCACACTGTGTTTACAGGGAATCAAACGCGCAACCTGACCCCTCACCTATCAGGCCTTTCTCTGTGCTTGACGTCACCGTTTTGTAGACAGGGTCTGTGCTTTGCCCTCCTTCCTCGTTGGTCGGCGAGGAAGGGTGCTCCGAGGTGTTCCTCCGCTTTATCGTCCCGTAATTGCCCTCGTAGGTGTCCGACAGCGAGCTGGACGACGCCCAGCTCTGCCGCGACTGATTGGACAGATCCGAGCTGGAGTCTCTGGAGTGATGCTTGGTGGCGTCCTCGTTTGCCCACGCGTGACCCGCGGCCTCGACCTCCGCTATCGGCCCGGCCAGCTGCGTGTGCTTGAAGCCGCCGAGGTGCGTGTGAGGGAGGGCGAGCGGGTGCCCGTGGATGCCGTGGTCCCAGGGACGGCAGGACGAGGGGGGGAGGCTCTGGAAGGAGTCGTGGGAGTTGGAGGAGCAGGACGTCCAGCTGCCCCGGCCGCTGTCGGCCACGGAGTCCAGAGAGGTGTGGTCCGGGGTCAGCTCCTCTGTCGAGATCGAGGAGGTGAAGGTGGAGGCTCGGGATGTGTATCCTCGAGCAGATGACGAGGAACTACTGGAGATAAAAGAGAGTGAAATGAGTAAATACACTGTGATGAAAACACATTCAACTAGACAGCCTTTGCCTAGGCTAAGTGTCCTATCCCGCCCCAAGATTCGGATATGCTCCATGCTACACCTTTCCACCAAGTTTCAGGAAAATCGGGGCAGTAGTTTTTTGGTATTCCTGCTAACAAGCAGACAAACAAACCACATCAAAAACACACCCTTCTTGGTGGAGGTAATAAGATAAGAAACTCTAGAGTTCATGAGGCAAAGACTGAAATTATAAGAGAAAGAAACAGAGAGAGGTAAAGTCAAAAAGTGTGTTGCACGACATTAGAGTGGTGGTAAAGGTGGAGGTAAGTCATGCTGAAATGAACTGACAATAAAGACAGAGAGGGATGGAGGAGAGGGCAGAGGAGGAGGTCCAATAACTATAAAAGGCTGAAGGCTGGAGGACATGTGAGTCAGAGAGTCACGCACTAACAAAACACTTCCAAAGACAAATGGAAATACGATGAAGTTCAATGTTACACAGGTGATTCATGTTGTCTCTACACAATCTTCAACTTCCCACCAAAATATAGAAGAAAAGTTATTATACAAGATTCTTCAAATGCTTTTTTGTTGTTCCGCCTAAAAAATATGGTCACTGTGAGTGTTGAGCCGTTAAAGTTTATGCCTCGTCTGTACACTCGCTCTTCACAAAATCACAAAGCAAAAATCTGACAGCAATTTCTGCGTGACAGATCACTACGTCCGGCTTTAAAAAAAAGTTTTCCTCCTCAGCTGCTTTTCATAAAGCAGCAGTTTGATTCACTGACACGGTTTTACTGGACAAACAAGCCACTCAGTGAAACCGAGCCATATTTCATAAAACGGTCCAGTGTTATACGGCGAGCCTGCCGAGGTAATATAATATCAGAGAAGCAGACAGAATATTGCGTCCGGCGATATTTTATGGTCTCCTCTTTAAGAGACAGAATGGCCTGATCATGGAGGAACAATAAACAAACAGCAGACAATAAAGAAAGGTGTGTTGTTTACTCGGCCGGCTTAGAAAGCCGCCTGCGTGTAAAGCGATAAGTTGTTAACGGAGAGAAGGAGGAGAGAGGAGGGCAGTAAATGTGGGGCGGTAATAAAAACCTGCCGCGTTTTACGACTTCCTGTTCCCTGAGTTTTAATGAGGGACGGACATAATTGGGGTCCAGCTGGGAGAGGAGATGGAAGGGCGGCTCTGACTGTGTGTGTGTGTTGCCTTTTTGCTCACGCTGGCCATAGGGAGGATTTCTGATGATTATGTGTTTGTGTGCGAGTGCATCCTGGTGGTTTGAGGCTCGAGTCACGGGTGGGAAAAGACAATTTCCGGTTAGGTTTGTGGGCAGCGTGGCGGAGAATGTTTTTATGTTTTCTATTGTCCTTCAGTCAAGAGTAACCTGAGGAACTTTTAAGTGTTTAACTCTTGCATCTTTGAGCCAGTTTAGCCCCATTCTGACATGATTTATTTCTCTGTGGGAGCGGGATGATTTTAATATTGTGCTGAGCTGGTCAGTGATGTTTAATAACACCTGGAGCACATGTGGCTGTGATGTTTTACCCCCCACCTCAGTAATAATTACAGCCCCAGTTGCCTGCTGCTGTCACAGCCCTGCTCTCTCTGTGATTCACATGCATACATGTAAAAAACATATTAAGCCCTATTAACACGGGACTAGTGTTACTTAAGGACCCCTAGTAATTTGGAATAATTGCAGAAGTCATCTGTGATCTTAGTCCCACGTGATCCCATGCAACTTTTTTCTGCCTTTTTCTCGGTCAAGAATTCTAGAGATAGCTTTGGCAATTTATAAATGAACTTTGCACGTTAAAACGAAGAGTCAAAAACTGTCTGTTGACTCCACTGTGAGTATCAGAGGACAAGCACTGAAGAACATACTCAATGTTTGATGCTCTCTTCTCAGCCTAAATTAATCAACTTAATCAAACAGATTAGATAAAGTGAATTTAATTACCTTGTGCTAGGCTGGTTATAATCAGCATTTAAGTGTGCATGTGTTGCTGCTGTGCTTTCAACAACCGGAGCAGCCATTGTAGTAGTAGTTGTAGTAGTAACAGCAGCAGCAGTACAGGTCCTGTTGCTGCTGTTACACCGGTCCTCAAGCCCGGGAGCCGGCACAGAGTCCACCGAACAGATACTCGAGCGGGAGGAGATCTCGCTGTGACTCGAGTCTGACAGGTTGTCTGCTTTGCCAGCTGGGAGGAGAGCGTAACCTGGAGGGAGGAGAAAGTAACATTAAGGACATTAAGTAAAATACAGATTGTAATTGTGAGGAAAAAGCCACATGGGGACATTACGAGAATGGAAAGACAGAGAGAGTAAAAAAAAGAGAAATTAAGAGAAATGACTGGTTTGAATATAGAGCGTTTTCACCTCAAGCACCTTCCACTAGCATCAATGACGATATGACAATTGTTTTAACCAACCCTGGCAGTGTTAGTGTGTAGCACCACCTGACTGGCCATCTTTCTATCATCTGATTACCCTGCACCCAGAGGATCACAAAGCTGAAACAAATCCATACTGAGTTGACAATATGGGGAGACAATCTGAAGTTTCTGTGCGCTTTTTAATAGCAAACACTTCAAAATAACACTGTTATATCAGTTAGAATCTGTAACACTCGTCACTGTCTATATGTCATGTACAGTACAGCAGGTGGTTTTAGAAATAAGTTATGACCACTTCTAAAACATGTACAGAGACTGAATTGTAAACATAAAATCCTGCTGAAATAAATCATTTTTGACTGTAGGAAAAACAAAACGAACATGGCAATAAAAAACTGTATGCCACAGCAAAATGTCACACACCAAAAACGACACTTTTCAACAGAAAGGGATGATGAATCCCTTTTTCTTGCTGAAAATAGATGTTGAAATTGGATCCCAGCGAAATGTTTCATACTGGGTTCTTTTTTTTTATTTTATTTTGCCAACAAAAAGTTAAGCATGCTTTCTGCTTTGACCATGACATATTTTGCCACTACAACACAAACTGACAGCATTACTCCCACAAACAAAGAAATGCTGGGAGAACTAAGAGAACAAACTGAAATGGTTTCTGAAATTTCTTTTCCTGATCTGCTTTGAATGCTTTCTGTGAAAAATCTTTTCCATGTCCACTCTCTATGACTCACGGTGGATATGAGACTTTTTTCTCTCACGTAACTCTTGCTTTTGTGCTTCCAAAATGAAATGTGTTGGCGCTTCTGACAAAAATTCTCTCTGAAACACCACAGGCTTTATTTTTCCTTCACTTTTATCTCTTATTCGCTGTTTTTTACTCAGCAAATAACTGGATCAATCAGTTGTCTCTGTCAGACTGTCTTTCTCCTGGAGTGTCTGTCCCTGCAGAGCCACAGGAAGGGGTTGGGGCTGACCGACCTCCTGGCTCTCCTTTCTGCCTGTCCTTGTCTGTCATCCTGAGGTGAGGAGGGCACAACCTCTTCAGTTCCCTCCCCACTGTTCAGGAGTGGCCTGACTGCCATCGGTCTCTCCCTGGACTGGCTCCTTTCCCTCAGTATCCTGAACGGTGACATCAGCCTTGCTCTGACTGGGGACTCTGGGGGTCTGGGTTTCAATAACTGGGGTTGGGAGAGAGGTGACACAGCCATGGGTCCCAACCCTGGTAGAGTGGGAGAAAACCCGGTGTGGACTTTCCATCTCTCTGTTGGGCTTCCTGCTCTTTCCCTCAGCAGCATTAGCCCTGCATCTGCCTGTGCACCCTGGTTGTTCTGCTGCCTGGATCTCCCTCTCCTTCGCCCTGACAAAAGCAAGCCTCTCTGAACTGCTTCTGTCTCCTCCTGCGTCATCTCCTCTTTCTCCTTTTCCACTTTCCTTCTTTTCGCTTCCCTTGTCTCCTCCGTCTGACTCTCTCTCTCCCTGCTACTCTCGCTGCTGTGCTGCCTCGTCATCTGTAGAATCCTCTTGTGGAGGAGAGCCCCACCTATGCCATAGCTCCGCAGGCTGATAGTGCCGGCCTTTGTGCTGGCGTCGCTGGTCAGCGATGACGAAGATCCTGACAAGTTCATCTGGCTGGAGTTCTGGGACTTGGCCACACCTCCAACTGAAAAGGAGGGCGGAGAGTTGAAGTTAGAGAGGAATTTACGGGCCTTTTATTCAACTTAAACAAGAGGATGGTTTGAGGTGTAAGCCACAGAGTGCCTTCAGGACAAAGCAACTATCTCAGTTATTATTTGTAGCAAAACATATGTGCAACCCTATAACATTCTTCATAGACGGAGAAGTGTGAAATTTGCCATGAATCACTTTCTAGACCTTCACTATATGTGCATTCAGCCCAGACTTTGTTTCGGAGTAACTTTCTGAGTAAGATGATCAGTAGTTCTTCAGAGCTCTGCTTGGAGGTGACTGTTTTATTAACTCTACACCAACTCTCCACCTAGGGTAACGGCAGTCCTTTTATCCTTAGATAAAAGCACATTGGGTGAGAAGCAGAGTTTCTGTAACAGACCTTTGCGTGGGGAGCCCTGTGGTGACACCGTGGGGCTGGAGTGAAGGGAGGAGATGGTGGAGACGGTGTCATCAGATGGTCTCTTGGTGTTCCACTCCTCTGACGAGTTCACTGGAGGTTTCTTCACCACCTGGGGAGAGTTGGAGTCTGGGGAAGAAGAAAAAGAACAAAGTTACAGAAAAGTAAATTAACCTGAGAGTCTGCTTCAACTGTAATAATACAGAACTAGGAAATTTAAGTTTTCTTTCACTAGGACCTCATCTGTAGCCCCTTTTATCCAGCGTGATCACAGGGTTCCCACACATTTTCATGGACAGAATTTCGAAACGTTTCAGTGAGTTTTCAAGGACCAACAATAAAATTTCCATGACCATTCACAATGTATGTAACAAACACTGCTCAATCTCAAAAGTGCAAAGGTACGGAGACTTTGGCATTCATGGCCCTATGTGCTAAATCACACTGTCATAACATTATTTTCCATTTATTCAAACACATCAGATTCAAACATAACTCCAGCTAGCTGGCATAGCCTACATGGAGAGAGAGACGAAACAGCAAGCCTACAGAAAATAAAATTTGCCCCTATGCTACATTCCCTGGAGGGTAATCCACAAGGGATTTCTGTAAAAGCTCATTTATACTCTCTTTACGTATGAAAACACATATGATCATTTGAAACGCTTCGACAGTCCAGCCCACATACTCCTATGCGTCCTTTATGTTGGTACAGCTACGTGCACTAGATGGCACTACAGGGCATGATCAAACGTTTCTGACAACAACAAACATGGCGATGGTGGAGGAGGTTGTGATAATGTACCTTTTAAAGGGTGCAACCTTGTACACGGCTGTGGTTTGTGAGGCCATTAAATACACTGCAACATGTCATTACTGATTCGTTCTGTTCCGCCATTTTTAAAATGTCTTTGTCGACCCCTACAGTCGTATCTCGCTCAAACAATGCTACACTGTCCTCACGACTTCCTGTGGTGCTGTTCAGTTTTTGTCTGTCTTCAGTAAATGCAAAAATACGGGGGCATTGTTCTTCCAGCAACAGAGGTAGTAAAAGGGCTGAATCAATGTCTGTGTAAGATTACACAAAAGATGCCAATGCTGTTGTGTTACACATCACGACTCTTTTGCTTCCAAAGCGCTGGCATGCTATCTAAAAGTACACACAGGGGCGGCATAATGCTGGTGTTGTTTGGTTCAATGTAAACAATACAACAGAATACAGCATAACAGCAGTATTGTGGAATCTCTGTTTAAAAAGGCTGATGAGTATCAATGAAAATGTACTGTTCAGGTACATTAAAATGAAAATCTAAATACAGTACAAGACAGCATAAAAAAGTAAAGCATAACTGGACATAAATGAGCATAATGATGATATATAATACAGTGCAGGTGTACTGACTAGGTGGGCCGATGTCCTTGGCAGTGCTCTTTTTTCGTAGAGGGTTCAGAGGGACCTGGACCTGAAGGACTTGTGACACCCTGTTCTGCGTTTTCCCCGAGGGCAGAGCCGACCGTAGAGAAACTGGAGACATGTCCGACTTGGTGGATCGTCTCTCGCTCAAGTTCTTAGACACTAAAACCACATATGTAAAACAAAACAGAATCACTTCAGGGCATCCAACATTTAAAACTTTTTGAAGATGTGTTTTTCCCACTGGCTGCAAAACGGTGGAAATTTAATAGGATACTACTTTTTAATACTATAACAATGGACAGTGAGTTTTACCGTCACATCATTTGTGTCAGATGTACACAGGAACTAAGAAACAATGATTTTACACATCTTTCTGGGCTCTTTGTTCAATATGTAAACCTTTTAAGACCTACGTAGATCATACTTTTCCAGACTATTTAGACAGAAACAGAAAAAAAACTGTCTTGCGGTGACAAAATGCAAGATTACCAAATTCAAAACCGATAAAAGTATCACTTTATCAGCACATATTGCCTTTCGCACAATTACAGCTATAACATGAGGAAGGACTTGATTAATATTATGGCCAAATACAAATGATCTCTGCGGTGACACAATTCAGATGATGGCAAATAAAAGGAATGTCAGCACAGTGACTCAGGTATCAACATGCTTCTGCAGAGGGTTTAGATGACAGCACACACGTACTGCAGTATCTATCAGTGGATCGATCAATTAATTCCTGTTAGTTTCTGCAGGACATTTGCAAATACACTAGGTGGCAGTGCAAGCCAATACTACAATCTAATCATGTACAGAACAGTAGACAATATAATAAACTGTGTACTGTCAGATCAGCTATCATCCACTAAAATAACAGCTCTTTAATTATAAAAAAATACACACTTTAGTATTTTTCAAATAAATCCTATTAACTTTCCTTTTTCCAGCATTTAATATCTTACAGTCAATTATATAATGAGTTGTACCAAGATATATAAAAATACAGTAATAAATCCATACATAGAAATGCTTTGAATAATGCAAAATTAAATCTACTCAAAATAATAAGTGCTTTTTTAGCGATGTCTGTGCACCAGGTAGGGTCACAAGCTTTCTATTGTACTTCACTGACCCCACAATTACTCATATGACGGATATTGGTAAACAATTAAGGTGCTGATGAAAAAAAGGTTCACTCAGTGTAACGAGTCCCAGTTTCTGTGTTACTCACAAGTGCTGTAGGCCGGCTCACACTGCAGGGACATGATTTGGTGTTTCTCCTCGTCTATCTCCACCGTCAAGTTGGAGAGGTACTGCTTCACCTTCCTGGCCATCTGAGCGTCTTCGTACAGCTTCTTGGCGTTGAGGAGCGAGCTGCGACGTACTCGCTTCTTGTGGGCGCCGCCCTGCACGTCCAGCATGTTGGAGTTGGTGCTGCCCTGACTCAGAGACCTAATGAGGGGAGGAGAGAGGGAGGAAGAGAAGAGACAGAAGGAGAGGGAGGAGGACCGTGATAAAAGACAGATGAAGAGAGGACAAGAGGAAGAAAATGAAAAAGGAGAGTAAAAGATGGACAATGGGATGCGGAGGGAATTTGAGAGTAATGGATTAAGTGTTGATGGATGAGCAGAGAAGGAAGAAGATGAGGAGAGAACAGAGGGAAATGAATAAAGACAGGAAAAGAAAAAATGCACAAGAAAGTAGAAAAAGAAAAAAGAGGAAGAGAAAAAAATGGCAAACAACAGTGAGTACAATCACAGATAAAACGGGCACAGCTACTTTCTTATCAAAAACCTCCTCCACTATAAAATCTGTACATCTGTCTTTGTGTTGGAGCATAGCATTTATAAACAGGACCATGCAACTGGGAGGGAGGCAGCTCTCGCTGGTGCGCCATGCTATCACAGTACAGAACAGCAGAACATTCTGTCAGATGGAGGCAAAAAGGGTTAGGAAACAAAAGATGCACAAGATTCGATATGGGGAATATTATGGCAGGATGCAGATATGAACAAACACCAAACCTGAGTCAAATAGTATCTGTAAATATTTGTCATGGTTTGTTTTACCTCGCCTTTGTTTGGCAGATGGGTGGAGTTTGCAATACAGGGTTCGTACTTGACGTTATAAACAGCAGCTGACGACACAGTCTCACCTAAAGGTCCATTTAGTAACTGTAATGGAGCGAGTACATGGACTTCTTGGCCATGTTAGCTAAAGATTTGAAGTTCAAAGTCCATTTAGTACCTGATCTGGCATGGATCGACAATACCATGATTGTTTCCAAAGTCAAAAATGAACTTTGAACCTTAACTTTTCAGCCAACACGGATGAGACGTCCTCAAAGTGCTCACAAAATGTGGAAACGTGAACATCTTCTGGTGGCATCAAGTCCACAAACAAATTTTATGATGAGAACCGTTCTTTATAGAGGGGTCTCACTAAAATTGATGAATCACATATAAATTTTGCTTTGGCAGTTCTGGAACATTTTTGAGTTTGAGTTTGTGTCAATTTTGTTTTCAAATCTTTTTTTTTTTTGTCTTAATTTTGGACTGATATTGAATGTTATTGTCCCATTTACACTGTGTGATTTTAAATCAATGTATTTTTAGTGTTTTGTGAGTGGACCCCAGGAAGACTAGCGACCACTTTGTGGAAGCTAATGAGAATTCTGATGGAGATCATGAGATATTTCTTAAAGTTATTGAACAGGTAATAAAAGGACAGTGAGGTGAAACTGATTAGAGGTTTTTAGCTCTTTTACTTTACATATTTACATATCATTATCTAATATTTATTATATTTTGTGTAGTCAGTGTTATGTTCTCCTTCTGTCCTTCTTGATCCAAGGAAAGAACATTTTATTCGACTGTATACTTGTTTATGGTAGAACAACAAAAAGTTGAAATAACGATAATTGCCAGAAATCTGTAATTTGAGATAATCTTCTTTACTTCCCACTAGGGTTGTCAAGATACCAGAATTTTCAACTTTGATACAATACTAATATAACAAACGATGCTTGGTAATGCTTTCATTGCCACAGCAAAAAGAAAAAGGAAGTCCTAAACAACCTGCGCACAGTGCTCGAACAGATAAAAGTCACTGAACGTACGCCGGCTGTCACGTGGTGGGTTTGTTGCTGGAGAGGATGCAGAACAGCGACTGGTTGAGGACCAGTTTTCCTTGCCATTGTTTCATATGTGCAGCCTCGGGTTAAAAATCTGACTGTAGATCTGTTTTTTAAAGCTGTGATACTTTCCATAGTATCAAATGTATAATAAACGGAGATAATATTGTTTTGAACACGTGGTATCGAAAATACTTATGACGACCTTAATTTCTGCCTGTCACTATTTCAATGTGTCTAGAGCCTCTCTGTAAAAGCAAACACTGAGCATTATTTCAAGCTACTATATGACTCAAACATACAATCTTATGAACATGGCAAACAATTAATGGGTCAATGATGGACTTTGGTATGGTTCAGATGAATGGGCACTGCAAATGGAAGGGTTAATCACACACACAAGCACAGGCGGACACACATGGACACTCAGATAAAGTAAAGGTGGGAGGGGACATGCAGAGTTTATGGTGGTGGGGATGCAGGGTGGACTGAATATTACTGCCGGTCCAGACCGAAACAGGATGAAACCGGTACAGGACAAACTTACCCTAAACTCTTCCACCTCTTCTTCCTGCAAGCAAGAGGTGTGTAGATTGAAGCGTGACTTAAAGACAAGTTCAGGGGGGTCGAGGGGGAAGGGGGGGACAAGACTATGTAGAGGTCATGCCACCACAAACAAACAAGAAATGATTGGAGATGGGAGGACACCAGACATATGACATCTCCCCATATCAACCTGAACAGTGTGCGTTATGGTTTTGTGCATCACACGCTCATGATGTTACGTTGTGTCACTGTGAAAAAAATATCGCCGTACATGATATGGATTTTTAAGTCTAAAATCAAAGTCTTGCAGAGATATTGAGCTTGTAGTATGAAGGCGTGTCTGCAGAGGGCAGTCATGCACTGCAGCACTGACAGACTGTGATATACACACACAAACTGAGTGATACAAACTACACACTGCGGTTGGCATCAGTTCTGCCTCGCTTCCAGTCGACCCGCGCCTTGTGTCCTCGTGCCGTTTCAGTCCAGCAGAGGGATGCAATCGAACCAACAAGAGCCGTGGTCCGGACAGGAAGTGAATTGGAATTGATTGGACCAGACCTTGAGTGTGTGCCTGATCCTGCTGGTAAAGGATCCAGGCTGACTGGTGGAGTTATGGTGTAGTGGTTCCCCTTTTTGCTCATATGTGTAGTCCTCTGCAGTGGGGGCATCTTCTCTAAAACCTCTAATCTACCTCGCTACACTGGACTCCCTGCGTTCATGCCTCTTTCTGAGAAGTGACAGTTTTGCTACTGTCTGACTGATAGGAAAAAGGTGGAGTCAGTTTCAAAGATACACACAGCTAAAGGGAGCTGGTAATTTGGTTTCACTACAAACTGAGTTATTTTCTAACGTTAAATTAATTGGAGACTTTCCCCTCACACATACCAACTGTTCACTAGCTCCTGTGATGATTTCTGAGCCACAGAATTCACCTCACGCTCCTTTTCTCGACACATTTTCTTTAAAAAGGCTCCAAAATTTACATTCATGACATTAGCCTCTGAAGTTCTCCGCATTCCGAGCTTAATTAGAGAACATTTTTGGATGTGACACTTTTGTGATGCAGCTAATTAAGATCCCTGTGTGTAGGGGGACTCTGGAGGAAACATAGATTTTCCTCATGTTGCTGCACAACATAATCACATAAAAATTCCACATGGGGGGGTTTAATTTCATCACTGGTGATCTTAAACAGCTTGGGGCAACCTGTATCTGTGAAACTGGCCCCAACAGCATCAAGTTAAAGCAAAATTCTTGAGAAGAAAAGGTTTGAAGGACTCGTGCTATCAAAACAACCAACCTCTGTCTGAACATGAGGGCAGGGTCCATGTTGGCTGAGGTCAACCGCACAACATGCCTGATCTCCTTGGCGATCATCCTCAGCTTCTCAAAGTTCACGAGACCATCCACGCTGGAGTCGTTGCCTGAGAGGACAAACACAAGTGCGAAACGCACACACACACACAAAAATAACACGCACAAACAGTGAGCTTGAGGTCAGCTGTCAACACTGTAAAGCAGCTAAATGATTAATATTTTGAGACATTTGCACGATTCAATCCGCAACAATATTTCTAAGTCAAATCTTCAAAGTGAAAAATCTCTTTGTTCTGGTCTCCTTCTCATCAGTCCTCCAGGAGATCAAAGTGGTCTTTCATATCGAGTCATGCTGGGCCATTTGAGAATTTTTGGCAACTTGCACAATTAGGGAAACTTTCCTTTCTGAACATAGCCGTACATAGACTTTTAAGAGAAAACCTTTAAGGAGAAGTCAGTTCGGGTACTTCTGACCTGACTCTGTGTGATATGTGAAGGAGGCCAGATGGGGAAGCCTTTAGCAGAAGTAAACCTCCTGAGTGAGACTGAAATTGACCTTCCGTGCAACACAGAGGAAGTAGGGGACATTAAAGTGTGACAAAATGACATGTCAACTTTCAGAAATGGCCTCAGGTTTTTTTTAAGGCATAAGCAATTAAAAGAAATGTAGCAACATGTGAATTGCTACCACACAAAAAAAGCCACATAAAGAAATTCTGGGATCTCCACAAAGTCATCTACCTTCATGTAAGAAGGTGAGGTCCTTCTTGACCACGGGGAACAGTGGGATGATGGGTGGTTGCATGCTCTGGCTGCTCAGGACATTGCGGTACTTGGCCATGTTCCTAGACGGGTCGAAGACGTCCTGCAGGTCTCCGAACAGCTTCTCGTACTTACTGGGCAGTTTCTCCCACGAGCTCCGCAGCCGAGCCACCGGTGCCAAGTTCAGACCGCTACATGAGGGGGGAAAGAGGGTGCAAGGAGGGTGGGAGAGGGGGAGGCAGTGATAAATAGGTTACAGTGGGAAGAAGGGAGGGGAAGGACAGAGGTAGAAATGAGAAAGTAGAGGCGGAAAAGGAGGGTACGGGAGAAAGAAGCAAGGAGAATAGTTTTAGTGTGTGTGTTCAATACATACATCCTAATCAAAACCCCATACTGACATTTGCACAATTACTACTTTTCCAGCTAATCATCTTCAGTTAGCGAGTTCCCATTTTTCAAGAGCGGAAGACCCCTTGAGGCAATGTCAGCTCTGAGCAGGCTCATTTAGACAGCTGATAATTATGACTGGCACAGCATTTATTTCTGCTCTCTTCTTTCATTATCTTCCAGTTCCTGTCCCTCACTCATCAACTCAACGTCCCTCCTCTTATTCTTTTACAGCCTCAGTGTGTGTCCTCGCTTTTTTCTCTTTTAGGATGTTATGCTTGTCTACAAGTGCGTAATAGCTGTGGTTTGTCAGAAGATAATAAAATGGGTATTATAAAGATTGGATGATCACGATAATGTATTCTGGGGTCAATCTGGTCGATGTTCCTGTGACAATTAATCATGTAAATGGCATCAGGTCTGGATTCTTTTTATCCCAGCACTTCTCCTTGAGTCTGTCTTTATTAAGTATTTGTTAAAGTAAACAAATTAGCAGTGTCCCTCACATGAAAAGGGTTACTTTTTATGGAACACCATGAACAGTGCCTCAGCAGGAGAAAAAAATATGTTTTGTCTCCCTGTATAACAACACTTAAACACACAAGACCAGCTGTACAGTCCTTGGAACAAAAGCTCTGGCTGTGTTTTACCAGACAGTAGGTAAAAGGTCCTGAGGTGCCTGTTTCGGATGGCTGTCACCAGCGTTTGCGTCTCTGAAGGAGGTCGCAATGGTGCTACTTCCTGCTGGCTGCCACTGCTTATGTTTGGCCAGCTTAATACGATCTTTTATATCAACATTTCCACAATGCTGGACTGAAAATATACTCTTGTAGTGTGTGCAGAACGCAGCATTTTTGTTGCTGGGTACGAAGGACGCCGCAACTTCATCTTCCACGTGACAGCTAACTGTTAGCGTACTCACAAGTTCTCTCAGAAAGACCTACAAGCGTCATAGCAACAGAGATAAATCTGTGTTGAATTCAGAAGCTTGGTGCATTCCTTACAAACATAATAAATGTCTAACAAGGCACTGAAATCACATATTAATTATCATTATCGTAATCGTGGTGAAAGCCAGAAAGATTTGGTGGTAATGTCAAAAACCGGAACATTTTAATATCATACAGACACGAGACACCCAGCTCAAAATGATCCCAGGCAAACTGGGACGTCTGGTCACCATACACATAAATGACAATAGTGGAGATGCTCTTTATTTCAGGTGAGCCAAGTAGGGTGTGTCCACTACAAAATGCTACGGAAAACCTTGCATGTTATCTCTATTAAACAGACACACACATGCACACACACACAGTAGCAGCAGCAGCAGCAGCAGCAATGCCCCTGTCACCACGCAGGTTATGCTTCAGAGAGCCATATGTGCCCAGACATCCTGCTGTGAGGAGGAGTGTAAAGGGACGTGGAGGTCAGACATCTCTGCTCTAAAGTGCCGTCTACAGCAGCGAGCAGAAGATCACCATACTGCTGAGCTCCTGAAACTGTGAGTCCAGATTTTAAGTGGACGTGGTCCCACATGACTCAACGTAGCAAGAGGATAGCTTAGCATGAGCGAGACACATGGATCCTTAGCGCATTAAGAAAAAAATACCAATTATGTATTTTTACTATGCTGTGCAGAAACTGGTTCTCTTCACTTAATCAAACTACGTTACATCTGCAGTGATAGTTATTGCAAATCTGCATCTTCAGGCATATATATTAAATGTATGCTGCAGTAACATTGCAGATAATACCCTCTTATGGTTATTACTGTAGATTAAAAAGAGCCAACTGCAACACAAAACACCAACTAAACAATCTAGAATCAAGGCTTGGGTACAGCGAGAGCATGACGTACTGCTTTTGAATAATTACTCACGGGACTTGGACAAACTAAAAGCTCACACACACACTCCCAACTGCCTGTGTTGGTTCGAACAGAATTACATCTCAGTTCATCACTAAAACACACCACCAGAGCTAAATGTCTCCCCTCACATGAGTTTTACCCCTTAAAACAGAGAGACACTACATACATCCTCAGCTCAGTCTGACAGCCATCTGAAGCCAAACCACAGCAGCCAGAGGGAATTAACAATAGCAACAAACAATAAGTGTAACCGTTGCTATGGGACTCTTGTTTTAAATGCCGTAGGGTTGCAGTGGCAGAGTGTGTGCGGTTTGGGAAAGTCAGGGCTGGTTCAGCGAGCTGGCGGAAGGGGGAGGAGGCGAGGATGTGGGGAAGGAGGCAAGTGGCCAAAGCTCATTTGGCACAAAAGCTGTCAGGGGAGATGGAGTAAATGCTAGCTGTCATCACAGAACAAGAATCATGTCTACCACAACTGAGGCAAAAATGAGGGAAATGATGAAACAATGTGTCACCACGCTTAATTTAGAAAGCCAATACACACACACACTCTCTTACACAGTTTCTAAACTGAGCCTACCTGATTATAGCGAACATGGAGTTGAAGTTCTTGCATTCTCTGCAGTGCAGGGCAATCTTGATGAAGTGCTTGATAGTCTTCATCCTCTTTAGCGCGTTGGGCTCCTTCAGGATCTCTGTGGCGACCCAGAAGGTCTCCTGGTTTATCACCTCCTCAAACTGCTTCAGATTACCACTTCCCACCGAGGAGTCGAGTTTGAACAAGTCATCCACGTACCTGGGCGCCACGACAAAGAAATTAAAACAGATCCTGTTTTAATGGCGTACAACAACAACAGCTTCTGTGGAGAACTAGTCATATTTTCCTATCCTCATCTCATCTCTTATTTCCTTGTACGAGAATGTTTCCTTTTCTTTTGTTTTTTTAAAATGTCCATACAGATTAAGTTTTGAAATATGTACTACACCTGCTATAAACCATTTAAATGTTAAACAACCACATACTCTGTGGACTCGATGTTCCTGAAGAGCTCAAAGTCTCTCATGGAGAGCTGGGCTGCGACCTCCATGGTGCTGAGCTGCAGCAGAGAGATCTGGCTCTCTCTGAGGAGATCCTGGGCGTCCTCGTCTGAACACAACGTCTCCGTCTCCATATTGTTCTTCAGGTAGTACCTTCGGGAAGGAGAGCAGACGGAAAGAGGGTAAGCTGTGGAAGCATTACTGTCAAAAGAAAAAGCATTTTTCTTGGCATGTTTATTTTTAACAGAGGAAAAGAGTTCGAATACAGCTGGTCCTGCTGTGGAGTCAGACACCTGAGGACCATATCTAATGAAATAAGGGTGTTAACGAACTATATTTCTGCTATTTTCCAATGAAAAAACATGTACGTCATGTATAAAAAAAACCTTGAGTAACTGCAAAAAAACAGCAGCAAGGAGGATAATTATGTCTAAGCCTGTGAGTCGGGGGGGGATTAACTGACAATAATTACAAAGAATACAGGACATGCAAGATGTAAAATACTTTGAAAGTGACATCATCTCTGTGTATTTTTAGAGCAGTAGGTGTTAGATCTGCAGTATCCTGAGATGCTTTAATATAAGCTGCAGAGGGAGACAAGTGGGTGGACAGCATCCAGTTTTTCAGCCAGCTGTAACTTTTGGCGCATGTTAAGTAAACCCAGATAAATCTCGTGAATGTTCCTCTCATCTACATTTCGTCTTTAAGAGGCACATTTTCTGTCTCCACTTTAAGATCAGTTTCAGGAAAAGGAAAAAATTACCCTGACGCTACTGATAGATTGCTATATTTTACGCTGGGGTGGAAGAAGCAGCGACACAGAGTGAGAGGGGCTCTCAGCAGAAGAGAGTAAAGACGGGAGGTGCACGATTGAGAGGGAGAAAAAAGATTCTGATCTCCAACAGTTTTCTGGGAGAGCTTCCAGCAGCAGGCCATCTCTCTTACCTCGTTATGTGCCTCTATGTTTGTAAATCTAAAACCCCCCCCCACCACCTTGCTTCCACTCTAATGGAGCTGTAATGTGCTCATCCAGGAATGCAGCACCTCAGCGCCCCGTAGACCTACGGCTCTCAGGGGCAAAGTGTTGGCATGGATGTGACTCTAAATTGCCCTGTGTTACTTTGCAAGTAGAGTCGAAGTGGAGAGCAACTAATAAGAAAGGATGTGAGGACGTGTGGGGAGAAGTTCAAGCTGAATTTAAATTTAGGATAAAGCACAAGACATGTCTCACACTCACACAGCGTTGACGTTTTTGTGAGCACAAAAGCAGAACTGAAGACTTTATTGAAGGCTGTATTTACTGATTTAGAGTCGAGACATTTTAGAACCTGTAAACTCACTAAATTAACATAAGTTGAGAGGGGGGCAAGAGGAGAAGACAAGAGATAAGAGGATAGGAGATGAGAAGAGAGGAGACAAGAGCATACAAAACAGGACAAAAGGACATGAGGGGAGACAAGACAAGGGGACCTTCAATCACCTGTCTCAATTCAATTAAAATTACATTCATAAACTGACTTTTGAAACAAACAAATGCATAAAAACACATACAGCCCTGCACATATGGAGAGGAAAGCAGACTGAATTAATGATGGACAATGTGGTGCTAAACAGAACTGGGCAAAGCAAAGTCACTGGAACCAAGCCATTGTAAATGTCCTCTGGTGCTTTGTGGGAGTGTGTATATGTGTGTGTGCTGAGCAGAGGATCTATATGTATTTTGGCTGTGTGACCAGGGCCTGCGATTGGCTTGGCCTGTCCCCTGGACCTTCTGTCAATCATCAGCTGCAGTGTGTGAGAGACGGAGGAGGCGAGATACAGAGGAAGAGAAGCGAGGCAGAGATATATTTGCCCACTGCTCCTGATAAATACAAATACTGCACGCTTTGCTGAACATGTCCATCCTGCTGACACTGCAGCATGTATATGCATGTGTGTAAAAATACTGCCAATCATGACACACCAGCGACTTCTTTTAATATAAACATCTACCATGGGATATGCATAAAGACGAGAGCAAAGTAAATAAGTGGTGTTGCTTGTTCATAGCTCTACAGATAAGCTATTTTCCTACCAATATCTCACAGTACGGCTTGCTGCAGCTCAGCCATCCATCAAAAACACAGGGAAGGTGTTACCATGAGTGTCCTCTAAGTAAGTGAGTGTGTGTCCATACATGTCTGAGATTTTACAGAGTTTGTGTTGATGCATGTAAATACAAACTGTGAAATGCAAATACGTATGCGTGTGTAAACGCAGCAGTTGCATATATGCGTGCAGATGCGTGACCATGTATAAGAATGCGACCGTCTACATCTATATCTTTGCATGTGCCTGTGTGTGCATTTTAGTGTGTGTATGAATAATTCCAGACGTGCCATGCTGTCTGCCGAGGCCTCCGCCCCTGACAGAGGATGAAAAATTCATGCTAACCTAGTTGGGAGAGGACTGATGAGGGACCACAGGAGACAAGGAGAGAGAGGGGGGAAAACTGTGAAAAACGGATGGAGGAGCTGTTTTAAAGCAGACTTTACGGCTGCGGTCCAAATTATCCTTTCATGTCTTACTAACTTTAATCTTAAAAGGGAATGTGTCTGGCATCGAGACGACAGTGTGTGATGTGCCACAGACATCTGAAAAATCATACTGGTAACTTGGCAAGAGAAACACATGCATCACACAAAGGCTAAACGTCCTAACATAGCTGTCCCACCTAGGTGACGTGGAGTTGCGTCCACAACAAAGTGAAAGTTGAAACAGAGCACCAATTCAGCATCCCGACCCTTTGGATTTGCAAAACATCAATGCAGAGCTTAACCAGCATCACTTGCATTGTACCATGAACTGTAAACTGTTGTTTTGTCTTTATTAATGGGACAAACTGCAGCTTCTGCTCAGAGTAGCAACTAAAAATATTTCCAAGCACTTTTAACGCGGATCACCACTTCATTTATCATTCCTGAACTAGGACAGCGGCTCTGAATCCTGCTCCTCAGCACCTGGAACCCTGCTGGCTTTATCCGAGCCACTTACCCAGGAACTGATTTACACCTCAGAAATGCTAAGCGAATTAACTACATCTCAGAATGGTACCCTGTATCCCCAGGAACAGGACTGAGAGCCACTGCTGTAGGAGAATTTAATCAATATAGTAGTGTATAACCTGTGCTGTTGTATGGGATGGAGTCTGGAGCCACTGTTAGAAAGGATTTGGTTCTCGTATAGTTCAGGGCTGGGAAATGTATTTACAGAACAAAGCCCACAATAGTTGTACAAAATTCTGAGCGCTGCGTTGCCTTGCGTAATTTCAAGCAACCCAGATATAATTCGACACAGAAAAGGAAGGAAGATCTGCCATGTCTCAAGATCCTGCGCTTGGAGTCCAAGCACAGCGGGTCACGTCTTTGGTTTAGTCATTGAAGCCTTCAACACAACATAGGTCTATATAAATTCTCAAGTTGTCTGTTCCACTTCCAGCTGCTTTTTGTCCAAGCTTCCCACAGTGGATCTGCTGTAAATACATGCCCATGCTTTCTTCCCATGACCAGTGAGCGAGCCTAACCATGAAATATTTTTGCTTTCTGGTTTATTAAAGTATTATCGTTTGTTGGATTGTGTACCTTTGGTTCTGATGACAGAAGACCACTACGTCAACTTTAAAGTAAGCCATTTGGTATTAGATTTGCGGTGTAATTCTTGTGTTTCTTACCTGCCGTTGAGCTGAATCCGATCAGCCAGTTTGGAGAGCTGGTCGGGCAGGCGGCGCTGTTTAATGACTCCCTCCGGGCTTACTGATACCTCACACAGGGAGTAGGTCTCAGGTGCTGCGATGAGGCCGAATTCATTGACAGTGTGGGCTACCACATCCTTAGCAGTAGTGTCCTTACTGATGATGATGTAGCAGCTCTGCTGGTCGGCCTTGAACACCCGAATCACTTGGTCTGGGATGTCTGAGAGTGGAGGAGAAAGAAAAGTAGTGCTGTCAGTGACTAATTAGGGCTAGATGAGTTGATGGTTGCAGTATGTGGAGGCAAACACTGTAACAAATGTCAATAATGCAATAAAACCTTATGTAATGAAGTCTATGATGCAATAAAACAGTAATCGCAAAGTAGTTTCGCAATTTTTGGCATTTATCTTTGTCTGAGTAATGTACCTATAATGTGATAGTTATTATGGCTAAATGTGGACTGTGCCAGTAAATGTAGGAATGCTATCAGGTTATGGTTTCCATATTTTATTTTCATTACATTATAAAGGGTTTCAGGTGGTAAGACTTATGCCTTCCTCTCTGAGCAGATTTGCTGAGCTGACCACTCTCCTGCCAAAAACGTCTTTGGTGTAAAACCAACTGGGCAAAGGGTCAAAGAAACTTTCTGGTGTTACAGTAACCTAAATTCAAAACGAAAATTACACTAATTTAACGATTTACATTTACAAACGGCAACGCTAAATTATCCTGCTGTTCAGCCGAATCACAACACTCTTTTTCATCTTACTTCCAGCCCTGCTGTAACATAAATTCAACCTTTCTGCGAAGCCAATTTTCTAATGGACTTGCTTGATGTTGCCACACATGGCTGTGAGGATATTTGTGACAACATAATTGATGACATCACAGTAAACACCACAGTCATTTTGAGCTTCAGACAAAGATTGAGTGGGATAAAGAAACAAGGACACATTTACCTCGAAAGGAAAAGGAAACAATAGCTTGCTAGAAGTTGCGTGACAACGGTAGAGGAAGCAGAGCTCTCACAGTGAACATGCACGTAGGGTCCAATGCTTAACCAGAGTATCAACACATTATCATACCCTAAAACTTCAATTAAAAGCCTAGTCCCAATTAAACGCCCAGTCCCTTTTACTAGTGCGGTGTGGCTACACATTTTGACAAATAAAGGCCAGTCTCAAATAGAGGTCTGGTCTGGTCTGGTCGCCAGATTTTTATGCAAGTAACATTTATACTGGTTCAAATAAACAATTTGATTGTGTTACCCATCTTTGCTGAGAAACAGTTTTGTGTGAAAGGAATTAAAGGCCTGTCCCAAATATAAGCCTGATGAGTTCAGTGATTTAAGCAAATAATAGCCCGGGCTTCTAATTGAAATTTGTATGGTATTTAACTTTCGGTTTGTTGCCTTTAAGACTATGAAAGACCTACACATATTCAATTGGAAAAAAAAACAAAACCTCATTTAAACATGAATTACGACCTGAACCACATTTATGTCATGTACAATTCATAAAAATAAATAAATAAATAAATAAAACTACGTCACCTCTCACAATGACTGCTTCATAAAGTTAGATGATGTACTGTATTATTGTTTAATTGATTCAACACAACATTCAATAGCAAGAGGCCAGAATAAAAGCTTGAATGTTAGTGGTGACTGCAGCTGATGCTGGAGCAGCTGCATGCGACTCACATGCTGCGATGTGTGTTAAATAATGAAAATGTTCCCCCTGAGTGAAATACTGCATTAAAGATCCCTGTGTTTGAGTAAGGAAGAGGGTACGGCCCATTAGCCACAGGCAGCCAAAGAGCTTTAAAACAATGAGTCATGAATGCTGCACGGAGACAAGTGGAGAGAGGGGAGTCCGACAGAGCAGATGAAGCTGTCATACAGCTGCAATGTGTGTGTGTGTGTGTTTGTGTGGTTAAGCTCGATAACATTCACTGAAAATGGAGGGAGGTCACGAAAAGACTGTGGCAACTAGGAAAAATAAATAAATAAAAGGTGCGTTTGATGGATGAGTTTGTTCAAGTGAATGTTCATGCAAATGCACACAGCCCTGCTTCCTTCTGTTTACCAAGTAGAAAAGGGTTCAGCGTGCTTAGACACAAAGTCATTACCTTCCCCTTTATTAACAAGGATCACTGATCTGTCTATGACTGTGGGGATCTTAGCGCGTGTGTGTGTGTGTGTGTGTGTGTGTGTGTGTGTGTGTCTCTGTGTGTGTTTAGATGATGATAGTTAGAGCGGCAGCAGCACAATAAGCAGAAAGAAATTGCTGAAGGCAAAGCCAATAACAATAACATTTGAGTGAATGCTCATAATCAATCACCTCTGCTTGTTTAAAGAGCTGTAGCTGTTGGTGTGTGTCCCTGTGTGTGTGTGTGTATGCGTGCAGAATTCTTTGTATTTTCAATATCTGGTGGATGAATAAAAAAAGTGAGAATTTCTTTGAGGGAAGTTGCATCAGTCTGGGTGGGTCCGTGTGTTGCGTTTTGGTATCTCTTTGTTTCTTTTCTGCTTTTTGCTATTTTCACAGGGATGTCTTATGCACTTTCTTTTTTTTGCGTCACTTGTTGGTTTGTGGACTCCTGTATTAAAGCATCAGGAGCAGCATTTCGGCTGTCACCATGTTGTTTTTGGGCCATAAGTGAACATATTTTGGCGACAGGGTGAAGCTGTGGAGGAGCAAGAGCTGGATCTGACTCATAGACTATAGTGACACCTCGGCCATGCCCTTCATCTTGTCTAACTTAAAGCTTTAATAAAATGCAGATAGGTAAGTTATATATGAAATCATCCCCCGAACAGTTGCCCTGACCAAAACTGTATTTTGTGCCAGGCTGTAAACATGTTTATCTCTGCTGTAAAGGTGGGCATTTTAACATGGGGGTCTATTAAGAGTGGCTCGCTCTTGGAGCACGCCTCAAGTGGCCATTAGAGGAACTGCAGTTTTTGGCACTTCTGCATTTGCTTCATTTTACAGCTCTGGAGTTTGCTGCTTTATATGCACCCACATGTTTTTATTCTGTCATTTATATGCTACTCTTGAATGCTTATTTATAGTATTTCATGGACTTATTTCTTTAAGCATCCAGATGTTTTTCTGCTTTAACGTGTGAAATTAGCTTTTTTGCATTCAGTGGTTCCTGGAATGTGAACATATTGATGTTTGATGTCGGAGGCCAGTCTTGGTTATGAATGACCTCTTTATGGACTCCTAGCTTATTGATATAAATCACATGACATCTGCACTTAATTTAACAAGTCAAATGATTACTGACTTTTAACCCAACAAAGGTGATATGTGGTGAAACATGAAAAATGATATAAAGACTGCACCAGAGGATTTAAAGTGTGGCTTCCTCCTTGTTTTCTGCGTTGCTGCAGTAGCACAGCTCCTCTCTGTTTATGTGCAGCAGGGTGGTGATGGTGGGCTGAGTGGAAGCTAAATGCTTTGTGTCTCATTAGCTGTGATTTGTGATTAGAGTGTGGGAGGCTCTCGGCTAAATAGCTGGCTATCATATCCGGGGGGCTTAATCATGTTTAATCCTCTGGACGAGCTGCGACCTGACCTGCACACAGGAGGACAATCGCTGCCCATCTAGCCAAACATCCAATCAATTATCATCTTTAATAGGGCATCGTTCATTTTCATCAACACCAGAGAATGTATTCATGGCCTGGAGCCAAAGACGATTTCTACACTGGTGAAAAAAAGTCTTCTTGGGTTTTTGCAAACACAGCAATAAGAGAGGCTACACACTTCCCACAACCTTCCTCCTCCTCCTCCGCCTCCGCTCCCTCCTTTCTACTGTTTGCCAAAGCTTTTCCCAGTCACTCCATCATACAGTCAGAAGACATAAATCACGTGAAAGCATACAGGGCGGAAGAGGGCAGGGCATGATGGCTTGAGGTGCTGAGGAGAGTGGAGTAGAGTAGCTGGGGTTAAACACCCTGGCTCAAATAAATAAACACAAACGAGAAAATGTCACTACATGTACATGTGAGGAGGTTGTTTCATCCTCCACAGCTTAAGGATTAGGCTTTTATGTTTTTGTTACAATCACCAATCCTCCTGAAGTGACTAAAACCAACAATGAATCTATCCTGCTAACAAGTCCTGTCTCTGTAGCCAGAGCTTGACTCTTCTCTTGCCTTACTCTGTGTGCCAAAAGCCAGTTTTTGTCCAAAGACAATAAAAAACAAACAATAAATCCATATGATCTCATTAGATGCCATGTTCTGCTGTGCTCCCTTTTGTCTCAGTGAATGGAGGGGCGTGTTGGTGGCTGTGTTTGACTGACAGCAGCCTGCGGCTTTAGCTCTAGTGCTGGCAGCAGGGGAACAAGAGACAAAATAAACAAACTTGCCCTGTAGCATTCAAGCCATGCAAAGACAAAGTGTTGTTAGCAGTGGTGTTAAAGAGTTAGGACCACACCAGCATTTCATCGGACCAAAGTGACACTTACTTACTTCTGTCAGATTCATTAGTACTTGAGCAAGCTTGGGTGCTTGACCCATATTTAGTACTTATTCATGGACATTTTAAAGTACTTTCAAGATGGATATCTTAAACTATTTTAAGCTGCACTCGTTTTTTCAGCTTATGTGCTGTACATGCCCTGTTTTCACACAAATTACGTTGTAAAGTTATTTTGATTCGCAAGTAGCTTTACATGCTATTTGATGTGCTGCAGCTGAGCAGCTAATTAACAACGTAGCCTGCAAAGTGACATTAGCTGTGTATTTTTTTCCTGGTGACTGGCTGTTAGTCAGCACGACCACCCACCTATGATAGAAGGGTGATTTTGCTTTTTAATGCAAATATGGTTTAAAATGAAGTGATTTTGATTGGCTGTCAGGGAAGAACTTCTTCATCTATGTAAATAGGAACTAACAGTATTCCAATGAGTCAAGGCAAATCAAGGGGGCGCTGTCATAAAACAAAGAAATATAAATTTCTCCCGTCTAAGGAAGGAGTTTTTTCTCAATGCAGATTGCATTAGATGTAAAGAGATGTGATTAACAGGGTAGATGTTGTAGAAGAACAAAAAGCAGTTTAATTTCAGCTGAACTTCAAATGCACTTGCAATGACTGTACGTGTCATCAGATACGACTCAATCACTGTCTCGTGGTCACTGTCCAGCATTTCTCCATTTTTTTTCTGAATAACCAATTTAACTGCTGATAAACACATGAAATAATCAACTTAAATGAACTGAGTATAGTTTGAGTCACCAAGTTTTTTAAGAGAGAGGCAAATTACATCTTTATTTCAGTAAAAATAATGAACATAATTGCTTCAACCCTTAGATAACCTCTTCAAAAGTGAAAACTGATCAATATGTCTTTACTCAGATACTCATAGATTCTCACAAGGTTAGATGACAAGGGGAAAACGTTCAAATGCAGGGATGCAAAGATGAAGTGTGAGCAAAAAGCTCATGGATTTAAGGAGAAAAGAGTCAAGACGGAGGGGACGTTAGGGAGGAATACATAATGAAACACAAACTGTGGCATTAAAAGTATGTATACTTACAGTACAGTCCCAGGGCTTGGTAAGCAGTAAGGAGAAAGAGAAAACACAGTGAATATGAGAGAAAGAAACAGTGTGGGAAGAGTACAAAGAGACAAAGTGCCTAGAAGCATCATGACAGAAGTAAAAAAAAAAAAAAGAGGGAGGGAAGACCAGTGGAGTTTCTACTGTAGCCTAAATCTGTTCATGTGAAACCAGAGAGGCTGAGTGTGAGTCATCATTTCTACACTACATCTGTTTAAAATCACAGCAAGAGTTGCAAGAGGAGAAAGAGGAAAGAGAAAAGGACAAGAGAAATAGTAGGAGAGGAAAAAACAAATGGATAGCAGATAATGGATAGCAAGAAATGGACAAAAGAAGAAAGTCGAAAAACACGAAGAATTTGAGAGCTGAACTTCACTGAAAAGACATGTCGCCACTTTGCAAACAAAAAGGACAACATGAACAGCAGCCACTGAAGAAAACGCTCCTGCTCTACCTCTATCTCTAAAGGAACACAACATTTACGTCCACGCTCCACTTCTCTCAGTGATTCAGCTTTAGTGGTTCTCCTTCAAACATTCACTTGGTGAGATACCTCACTCATATTATCAGAGAACTCGGGTTACCTTTGTAACCTAAAGTCTGAAGCAGGAATGTACGAGGACCATCAAGTGTGTCACATGTAAGGCAAATACTAGGTCAACTGGGACTGCAATTAATGATTATTTTCATATCATTATCAATTGCTTAGGTTAATTAATTCATTATTTAGTCACTGAAATGCTGAAAAATAGTGAAAATTCCCTTCAAAAAACTTCTCAAGGCAACGTCTTCAAATTGATTGCTTTGTCCCACAAACAGTCCAACATCCCAAGATAATCAATTTAAAGTAATATAGGACAGAGAAACATAGCAAACTATTACATTTGAGAAGCTGGAACCAGATACTTTTTTGGGATCTTTGCTTGCCAAACCATCTTAACGATTAATCAGTTACCAAAATTGGCAAAAATAGTTGCTGATTTATTTTCTGTCAAACAAATAATCCACTGGAACGCGCTTTATAACCTATGTTATTAAAAAGTTCAATAGAAATTAGTTTTTAATCACTTACTCTTACAAATTCTCGCTGTCTAATAGAGTGAGACCAGCACAGTAATACTTCATTTAACCAGGAGCCTTAGTTTACTAGAGCCTCATCGCGATTAAAAATCTAATTTCCAAGTGCGGAGGGTTGGGACGCACACAAAAACACGTACTTCAGTTCATGAAGAATGTTTGCCTTTTTTGGATTCTCCTTTTGAAGGCATGAAGGCATGCCAGGAAACCAAGGTTTTCTTCACAAATTCAACTTAACACTCTGTGAGTAACTGATATGCAAATAGTCATTTCGCAGGAGAAGTATTCTTTTAAACAAGCCAAGAGCTTTTTAATACTATAAAGATGTAAACACAAGATTTTAAAATACCCAGCCATGTTGTTTCCTACGATCCCTACGCTAAAGTATTACAGGTAGGACCCTGGAGGTATCACAAGCCCTGTTGAGCATCTGGAGCAGGGGTTTTGTTTGAGCCAGCTGTTCTCAACCTTCTAATAAATCTAATGAGGAACCAAAGGACTAGAGGAAAATTGATCTAATGACAAATGATTAATGTGGCACAGTTGGTGAGTGTTTGCACTCCACTACAACACAACCACATGTGAGGCCTACATGTGTGCGTCTGACTGTTTGAGTGTGTGTAGCGCATTGACAAATGGCCGGTGGAATAAATCAGGAACATATTCACTCTCTCGCTCTCTTTCACCTTACACTTTATCTTTCTTGTTCTCCCCTTTTTCAATATTTCATTCTCCGTTAACACATAAACATGGACACATACACAGATCCACAGGGAGTGCTCCATGTTAGTTTAAATAATTATGGCAGCAGAAACCTGTCTGACAGGAAATAAATAAATAAGTCTTATAGTCCAGGAGGTTAATCCTTTTCAGACGGACACAATTCTGCAACAGCTCTGTGGCACTTCCAAAAGAAACCCCATGGAGAGTGAGTGTGTATGTGTGTGCTAGAAAGCTGCAGTTCCTCGCTTCGAGTGAGTTTATGCGTGTTCCTTTGTCAGCACAAGTGAGCATAAGTGTTTTTGAGGAGTTTGCCCGTATTTCAAGGAGAGAGAAAGACCGAAGAAGAAAGACGGAAAGTTCGCATTGGAGACAACCAACACTACACTTCTCATATGGCTGCTTTATGCGATTATGCTCAAGGATGACAGGTTGTCAGTAAAGCGTCTCTCAGTGCTCACTGAGCACCGGAGTCCTTCACTCTACAAGTGGCTTTCACTGCTCAATGAGGCCGAGGCCTCAAGTCAAGTGAGACAAACAGCTTCAGGAAAGAAGCACTGAATTGTTCGACTGAGGCACCTGAAATGAGGTCATAAAGGTCAAGAACAACTGTGAATAGGTGTAATGAAAGTTTTGCTTCCCCTACATCTAAAGTACTTATGGTCGTGAAGATAAATTGGGTTTTTGGAGGCTTTTAGAACTTTAGCTTATATTTTAAGTGTTCTATCAAGAAATTTGTTTGCATGGGTGTGCTTTGGTTTCATGTTGGCGTTTCACTTTAAAGGGTCAGTGTGTGTCGGATTTAGGGGGGCATACTGACAGAGTATGGTTTCTTAGGTGTACAATCACCTGAAAATAAGAACCTTTGTAACCTTAGAATGAGCTGTTTATATGTGCCTAGGGAGCAGCTCCTCAATCACGGAGATCTCCCTTTTGCATCACCATGTTCCTACAGTAGCCCAGAACAGACTAACCAAACACTGGCTCTAGATAGGGCCGTTCCTGTGGTTTAAATGGGCTTTTTCGCATCGGTCACTGTTCTTAGCAGCCCCTCGCTGCCAAACAGTGTTGGAAAAACAGACTTTTTTTAACGTGAAACTGCTTTATTCAGTGTTTTTTCTTGTTTAAATCACTTGTTAAATGACTTAACCATTTGTTTTGGAGAGGAAGAGACCTCTGCGGATAATCTGGCTCCTGCTATAAACTGAACTTCTGGATATTAAGTTATCAGGGAAAATAGATGAGCACACATTAGTAGCTGCTGGGCCAGCAGCCTGTCTGCAGTGAGCAGCGTGAACAGTGTCGTAAAAACACTTACTTGTGACATGACACTACTTTATTCAGTGTTTTTACCTGTTTTAATCACCCGGTCTGTTTGTTTTGGAGAGATCTCTGTTCATAATTTGGCTCCCGGTAAGAACCTCCTGATTGACCAAGAGGAATTCTAACTTTCAGCTGGTTGCAATCTGCAATCCTCACTGCTAAATGCCGCCTAAATCTTACACTCTGTTCCTTTAAGAGATGATTTTCAGGCAGTTTCTCAAGATATATGTTCAAAAAGATTCATCAGCTAACCATCACATTTCTTTAGTTGAAGAGACGCAAAGAAAGAAACAGGAAAAGACTTAACATGCTGTCCTAATGGGACAATCAGTAATAAAGGATGTTTCTGTGTCCGCACATAAACCCCTTGATTTAACCCAGTCAGGATTTTATTCTTACCTGCCGGGTTGGAGAAGTCGAGGACGCTGGTGGCCGGGTGCAGCAGGTCAGGGCTGCTGGATGACAGGTTGCCGGGGATGGGCATGATGGCCACGCTGTGTCGACACTGCTTGGTACCCACGATACTGTCGTCCTGAGACTGACCCATGCCACCATCACTAGAGAGGAAAGAAAGGGGTACGAGGGACAGAGAGAAGAAGGGGGTGACAGTTGGAGTGGGGGTGGTATTCAAAGTAAAAGGGGGTGATAATATGAGAGATAGAGAAAAACAGTAAATTAGATATTCTCCTTCAAATAACAACTTAATGTTCTTAAATTAATTTGGTGGTTTACTTTGCAGCAGTAGACATTTCTCAAAAACTGCCTGAATGTTTTTTCCCCTTTGTATTATGACTTTTAGAATTAGAATGAGTGCTTTTCCCTTCATCTTCAGAACATATAACTCATAACACAGTGGGAAAAAATATCAGGAGATTTAATCAAAATGTCTACTCTTGCAGAATGACAACACAAAACATCAATATCACTATATTTGTCTTTTAATATGCAGTGACACAGCCGAAATGCATCTACGCGGCGGTTTCATGAATGGCAGGAACTGATAAGGAGCATTCGCAGAAAGACACACACAAGTTCACCAAACACACACACAACACCAGACAATGAGACAGGTATACACATACGCTAACAGAGACACAAACGAGCGTTGCAAACAGCAGAGCACATATGAAAAGAAATGACAAGTAATGAGGATTTTAGCTCATTCAGATTTGCACATTTGTACTTTGTGTTCCTGCGGTTCCCTTTTGAAAATGTGTTGGTGTTAGCATTCAGCTCTTTGTTCTCTTGTGTGTGTCCAGCACTTGGCCACATTATGAGGCAAAACTGGACTTGAGAGACAGGCGCCTTTCTACCTGGCTCTTCAGCCACACTCAGGGATATGCAAACGTCAACCTTTACATTGATGGCCTCGTTAGACTGGCTGGATCTGCATACATGTGATAGAAATGGCAGCTCTTCTGAGACGGACAGGTTGGGTATTGTGTTTTTGAATAGCCCTGCCTCAAATGATAAATGTGGGTTCCTGAAGGTTAAATAACACTTGCTTTAACAGTTGTGGTAGCTTTAAACTTTCAAGCTTTAAGACTGACTGAGTAGGTAAATTTATGGCATTTTATAGAGGAAAAAAAACGACAAACATTGTAAAACTAGAATAAAAGAAAACAGAAGCAATAAGGTCTGAAATTGACACTTGAATACTGATGTTAAATCCACATTGCATTCATTTCAATATGTTGTCGTTATGAGTTTGTGATGCAGTCTGTAATTGAGCGTCTGAGATAGAGAGTTCATCTCGGTTCTGCCTGCATACTAATTGCAGCTTCCCTCCAGGTGTGCGTGTGTCTGTACAGTATGTACTGAACACGGTGCAGTAATGCGGGGCTTCCACTGACACAGCCGAGAGCTGCTGTAGCAAAGCCTCTGTAATCTTCGAGTCACTGGTCGAGGTGCTGTGCCGATAAGATGGAAGGATGGTAAAAACAGACACAGGTAGATAAAGAAAAGTTAGAAAAGGAGAGACATAAAGAAGCAGGTAGGATAAATAAGTTGGAGGGAGGTGAAAAAAGGAGGAAAAACGAAGATTTATAAAGCGGATAATGGTGAAATTGAGACAGATAAGAATAGCGCGGGGCTCAAGTAAGACTAAACTGACACTGTTTGATGTTGAATGCATCCCAAGTCTGATCATTTTCACACTTTGACAAATGCAAGTAAAGGACACACATGATTACACCTGTATTTTGAACCAAAATTACAAAGTACACAGGCTACATCATTTCGGTTTGAGACAAGTATGACACACTTTTTTAGGTTTAGTACATTAAATATGACAAATAGAAGATATCTAGCAGTAAATAAAGCATTAAAGCTTATTCCTCAAGCTTCCCAGTTTTTAGGCGTACAGGTATTTATTTGATTTACTTTAGATGGCAGGTGTGCTGAATGTCAAACATCAAGAAACCAAAAGCATCTGCAGCTGACATCACTCTTTACTATATAACACTGTAATTAAAGTGAGGTCTCCTTGACATTTAATGCAACATCTCAGCAGAATAAGGCACCTTTGGTTGAATAACAGAGCATCTAAGACACTCTAGAAAGAAGCCGTGAGCACAAATTAAACTGGAGAGAAACAAAGAGAAGGAGCACCTTGACTCTGTGGAAAAGTAAGATTCGTGAGTTAAAGCAATTAGCATGAGATCTTCAAGTGCAGTCCTCTAGTGATGTTGCTGAGGGTCAGCGGTGCTTTGTGTGTGTTTGTGTGTGTGGCTGTCTGCCATGTGCGTGTCTACAGATGGATACTGAATCAAATGGTTGGAGGATGGGGAGTTACGCAGGAGGTCTTACCCAAATAGGCCCCTGAAGCAGCGGAGACAAACGGGAGAGAGACGACATTGAAAAGCGTGAAAAAGAAAAAGAAAGCAAAACAAAAAAAAACAAAAAACAGAAGCAGAGCTCTGCTGAAGTGATTCAGCAATACAAGTGCAGCAGAGTGACAAGGCCTCTCTTTTCACACACACACACATTTAAACCAACATGAACACACATGTAGGTTGACAACATATACAATAGCAAATAAGTGTGGACACGCTGACAGGTTTGCTGAAATAAATGAGCAGAAAAGTGTCAGGAGCATTTTCATAAAGCCAGCATAGATTCACACACAGCACAGGACAGGACAGTGCAGGATTTGTGAGAGAATACAGCTTTACTATTTCATTTCATTCACAAAAATACTCATGAGGGAGCAGCAGGAGGCACATAATAACCACATTTTTAGAAACATTTTAAAAAACAGAATTATCAACTCTACTGATCACATACCAAACAACCCACAAATATGACAGCATGTGCCCCAGTGTCACCATCAGTTTTTACCCCACTACTAGTAATCATTTCCTGGACAGTTACACAGCAGCAGTGTGGCGAGCATGCAGTAAAACATGGACGTCTTGCAGGGTGAATGTCCAGATGCACAAACACTTAATAACACAATAGCTACAGTGTGATATGCGTCATGATTTAGTGCGTGTGACTGCATTATAAAGCAGTACAGAGGATGAAAATGGCATCATGGGACGTGGGGCTACTACTTAACCGTCATCTCACTAAATCACCTAGACTTCTGAGACAAACTGACCAAAGGCTAAAACCTCCGTCTATTGCTTTCCAATCTGTGGAATGTAAATCAACCAGGCTGGTCAATATGGGATGTGTGTAAAGGTGCATGCGCATCTTCATTTGGCAGAAAAACGAGTTGTTTATTGCCAACGTGTCCTTGTCATATAAAATCCCTGTCTGACGTGGAGCACAATGTCAGCCAAGAACAGACAGAAGCAGCAGCAGGTAGCGTAGGTCTGTATATGTATGCAAGAGCATCTGAATGGGATTTTAAATTGTTAAACAAGATTATTTTCCCTTTTTAACTTTAAGAAGTGAGCAAAAGCATTGGAAATGTATCCTTTTTGAGAGACTTTACCATGGCAACGGTGGTCCCTGGCTACGTCCTTGTGACAGCCAATGTGTCCTTAAAATGACAGTGAGTCCAGTGTGTGTGTGTGTGTGTGTGTGCGTGGGCGTGCTTCAAACTGCATGGTGTCTTTTAAAGCTGGGATGCGGGACTTTTACATATAAAGGAACGTCCATTACATTCAAGCCCTTGCCAAACAGGTTCATACAAAGTTGATTAAGCCTGTTGCCGCCAGAGAAAGCTCTCTGTCTTTTGCTGTATACCAGAGTTGTGGTGCTGGTTGTCTGCGGCAACTTTGCCATGCAGATGCACCAGATGTGATGCACTGACAGAAGAACAAAGATACAAAACAATGAAGGGGGGAGAAACCAATCCCTTAGAAGCAGCGCCTGGCTTTGAAGCCAATCTGACATTGTTGCCAAACCGTGGACTGACAACCTTTGAGTCCACCACGTGAAGCCAGTGAGCCCAAGAAGACTTCTTCCTTTGGACTTAACATTGTGAAAGAAATGTCTGTAAATCAGTGGATACATTTTTTGGAGTGTAACAACCCCTGAGAAATGACTTCACGATCAGAATTTGAGCCATTCAGTCCGGTAACATCCTGAAAGTCTAGAGGAGCTGCACGATTACATCTTATCCCCAGTCAAGTTAGCAGAGGGCTAAACAGGAAGTTAGCCGTCAGCCAGCAAGAATATCTGGTGCACATGCTCTACGGGCCCCACAATGCAAAACGTGCAGGTAATTTATACCCAGGAAATCAATTTTTTTTGCTTCATGCACCACTGAGCAACTTTCATAGGAATAGGAAGGCCCCACCCAGAATGCTGTATCCAGTTCTCTTTATACATCCATGGGAGAGATCACAGCCACAGAGCAGCAGCTAGCAGTACAGCAGTTAAAGCGGAAAATCCTTGGACGTGTCTAAGAAAAGTTTCTGGAGTGGATGTCAGTATACAAAAGAAACTCGAAGACTTGAAGAGAGCGCTGCTGGGAGCTGGGGAGATGCAGCAACTTCACACACAGGCATCCGTCAAAAGCAGGCCTTGATGGTGTTTGTGAAATGACTCTCACAAAAGCAAAAGTCCCGCACTGCAGCTTACAATGACATCGTCCTAAAAGCAGCCTGTACCTTTTGTACACATACATCCATCCGACAACTTTACCATGTTGCCTCCCGTCATAATTTCATCCTATAACAGGCACTGATGAATCCTGATTGACCCAAACCACCCGTCTCATCTCCAGTCCCTTTAATCAGCCATCAGTTCCTTTGAACCAAAGAGTGGTTTGAATGGTGCCGACCGGCGAAATAAAAAAGCAATGAAAGCTCTTGTTTGGTCGATAAATAGAACGCAGCGGAGAGCCTTTGGAAGCCGTGCACCGAGTCAGATCAATGGCCGCGTGATAGCGTGTTGCGTTATGAGACAGACACACAATCAGTTTTCATGCAAACTGTGTGGCTTTGTGGACATAATTACTGTGGAGCAGGAAACTGATAGAGTGGAGACAGTGAGGGAGGAAAGTGAAGGAGGGGACGCAGATATGGCAGTGTTTGTGTGCGAGTGTGCAAGTTTACAGTGTGTGAGGGCCACGCTGACGGTTAGCTCTGTAATTAACAGGGCGAAAACAGCGTCTTCTCTCACACACACTGACACAGTATGGAGTTTAATGAGGCCTAGAGAGGCATGAAATGATGAAATGAAATCAAGCCTGTATCAGCACGTTACGGGTGGAATATTGAATGTGAGCCTCCGTCTGCACAATTGCTTTCAATTGCTCCAGATGCTGCAAGTATAACGGCTGCATGTGGATGACAGCGACAACGGCTATATGATGATGATGACGCCTTTTACATTTTCATGATTCGGCTGGATCATATCAACATTACAGCAGCTGAAGATAATTGAAAGAGTAAAAAGAGGATTGCAAGCACATGCAGGAAATTTTCAGAGCAATGTTCCTGTAACCACAGCTTATAATGGGATGGACTTTTTGTCATTGATTTGTGTGTACTACCACCTTCCAGAGGGAATGCAGGTAAGCATTTTAGTGTAAGTTGGGTGAAGTCTCTCCGTTTCCTGCTCATACAAGCCATGAGAGGAGGCTGAAATGTGCTTCTCTATCACTTTCTGAGGTGCAATAAGTGGTTCAGTTCAGTGGCAAAGCTAGAGGCTTAGATTTCTGCTCACGACTCCAACATTTTCTGTTGGCAGATGGTCACAGCTTGCTACAATACCGATGCAGTGACAGTCGACAGAGAGGATTGTGCACCGGCTGGAAGGTAAATCCTCATGAACTCTGATTAGCTGATTTTTTTTGGCCACTTGGGGTCAGCGAAAACGAGATGTGAACACCGCATTGATATCACTACCTTTTAAATTGGCATTGTAAACTTGATAGCACACAGTTGCAACATTACCATACATTTGGAGTTGTGTATCTGGCCACCTGGAGTCCTTCTGCCTGCTATGCTTCTATGCACATCTAGACTGAAATATTACCCTTAATCCATTTTATTCCCATTCAAGCACTTGCAACTGTACAGAGAGCAGTATCTTCATAAAACCTCTTACCTGAATGGTTTGGGCGGCAGTATACTGAAGCGCGTCTTCTCCAGCATCTTCCTGATCTTGTTTCGGCCTCCTGACACAGTGTTGGCCTTCATTTTCCTGGTGCTCTTGTGGTCTGTTGGGAACTCCATGTCTCCAGGAAGGTCCGGGATGGAGAAGCGGTTGCCTTTTTTCTCCTGGATCTTGGGAATGTGAGGGCCGCCATTCTTCTTCTCGTGCATGATCCTGCTGAGGAGCTCTTTGAAGACTAGATGGATGGAAGTACAGAGAGGGGGAAGAGAAATGGTCATCTTCTCAAATGATCTGCACTGATATGAACTGAAGTGGACTGTTCTTTATATCAAATACTCTGACTTGGCTCACCGAATATGTTGGTTTTGACGGTGAGAGAGAGGTGTGTGTTGTTTCTTAGGATGTCAACAGCCTTGGAGAAGGAGATGTTCTCAAAGTTCTGACCATTGATCTCCATGATCTGAAACAAGACGAACAAAATTAAGAAAATACAACAGGAGCATAAAAAAACACCCACTTAAGTCCCTTTCAGATTATCCGTGACTGAAATCTGAAACACAACGCTTGTATTTTGGTTTGCCTGTCATGATATTATTCTTGACTCTCTTGACTCAGCATATCTGTAAGCAGTTTACTAACTGCAAAGAGCGAACAATGAAGTTTCAGTCCTCTAAAAACTACACAAAAAAAGGAAGTGTGTAGTGCAGTGTGACTGCTGGGAAGCTTGATTTGAACACTGTTTTATGTCACCTTTAGATCAGATAAATCTGCAGTTTGCAGTTGTTAAATATAAAGAAAATAAGCAGTCAGAAAATGTGCCGTATAAGGCAAAACAGAATTTCTTAAAATCATAAATAGGAAAGAAGTTTACCTGCATCAGATAATTAAGAAATGTGAATAAAGATTAACATTTTTGAGGACAGTCAAGATGGATCTTCAAAGAAAAGTTGCCTTTGATCAAAACTTGGTCGTCAGACATCATGTTCCTCTTGTTTCTTTCTGGTTCACTCAAGACGTACCTTTATGGAACGCACTAATGATCTGTCTTTTAATGTTTCTTAGTGCAATTCAAGCTTCAACTCCCAGCTGAGCCACTGAATGATACTTGGAGTTTGTTAGGCTGACCAGTCCTGCTGCTAAAAACTATTACTGCACAATGCCGTCAACACCGTGCTTCACTGTAACCTGATTTACACTCTGTATTTTACACCCTCTCACCTGATCTCCCCGTTTGAGTCCAGCCTCCGCAGCTTTGCTCCCTGGTTCCACCGACTCAACAAAGATGCCGAATCCTCTCTCGCTGCCGCCCTGCACGCTGAAGTAGAGTGGCGACTCCCGGGACGCCTTCTGCAGAGTGATCTGTCTCCACTTAGCCTTGGCTGCACATGCGATGTTCAGCAGCCGCAAATGGCCCTTCATTTTCTGACAAGGAGGGAAAAATGGGAAAATGATGAGCGTGATGAGTCTTGCATTTAAATTAGCTTTTGTTTCCTGAGGCGTGCATTGAAGTTTTGGATGCTAAAACAACATTCATAAGCAAATGCTTCAAGGTGATTTAAAAACAGTTTTTACATGAGAATATCAAAAATGTCACAATAACTGTTTGATCTGAACAACTATTCTGACAATGCATGGACTGCAGGTATATATTTGTGGAGTACTACAATTTAAATTAACCAAATAAACTGAGTCAAAAGTGACAAAATCGATGCACTTAAGTGCACATTTATTTTAGATTTATGTTTGAGCTTACCGTGTTTTCTAGATGTTTCTCAAAGTCCTCCAGAAAGTGTGTCATGGCCGGGTCACCCTCAAAATCATTGAAGTGGTTGTTGACCCACAGCAGTACTATTCTCGTTACCTGTGAGACACAATGAGAGCTTTGTTCAGTAAAACCACAATACGCACACTTCTTTTTTAACAGTTCCTGTCACAATGTATTTTCACTCTCCGCCTTCTTGCTCTATTTAAGTATGAGCTGCTTTGACAAGACATATGTTTAAAGCTCTTGCAGAATGCTTATATTGCATGTGCTGGGTCAGAGGTTCTAATTAACTACTTTGCAGGACCTCGGGAGCTGGTAGTTGCTCAGGGACGCTGGCAACATGAGTGCAATCATCGTTTCTCACTATGTTACCATGCTGTAAAACTGTCTCTGTTAAACATTTCTCATTTATGTACAAAGGTTATAGGAGTTAACTATATCTTTAATGGCTACCAAACACTTGTTTCAACTGTTAGTAACTAACAAAACGCACCCCTAATGGTCAGATTTTTGTTTTTTATTCATTCCAGTTATAGATCTGTCTTTATTTACTGAAAAAAAAAACACCTTTAGTAGCTTGTACTATAACACACAAGAAACAGCAGGGAGGCTAAATAATGACCATGTGCATGGCTGCGGAGAAAATGTTTAACCATTGCTTGGTTGACTGCTTTATTTCGTCCTACAATAATTAGGAGTAAAACCTGAAGCAAAAGCAATTCAGAAACAATTATTTCAGCAGGTTTACACTGCCGGTAACATTCCTCTAACCTTTGCAAAAGGTCAGAGCAACCGATGCATCGACACGGAGCATCAATCAATCAATGTCCACTTTCCTCTCTCTCTTAAGTTCCTCACGCCATCTTTTCTCCTCTCTTTGCACATTCTGTTTCTTTCTCCCTGCTCGTTCTGTACAGGATTAGATCCTGTTAAACGGAGCTGAAGATTATAAGCCTGAATGACAACCACATAAAGACTATTGACAATAGAAGACTAATCTTAGGTTAAAGCGGTTATGGACAATGCGAGTGTCAGGCATGAACAAATCGCTGCTGGGTTCAAGGACAGCTGAGCTGGCTGAACTTGTATCGATCGGCACGTGAGCGGTACAACAATTTCCATCGACATGCATGAATACAAATAATTAGGGGAGTGCTGATGGGAGCATAAGGACCGTTATTTAAACTGCACATATAAAATAGTGCAGAACAGATATATACAGTTTTAGAATGCATACTCTTCAATACTACCCTGCACAAAAACACCTTAACACTCCAATCCGAGCCAAACAACCCGACTGACCTTTCATGTCCGCTCTTACCCCAACACACACACAAACTTTGCGTGCATGGAAATTTGCACAGCCTTTCATATATCCATCCACGTACTGTACAAACACACCCAAAATGACCAAAACCAGCCGCACACACACAAGTGCAAACAAATTTACCGTGTCACGGAGGCTGTCCACGTGAAACCACTCCAGCAGTTTCTTGCCAACCTCCATGGGATTTGACAGGAAGGTCCTGTAGGTCAGCAAGAAGTCCTCAATGTAGGTGGGGTCCACCACCGACGGTTCCTCCACTAGGTGCATGATCAGGCGCTCCGGGGTTCCCTAGGGTGACAAACACATACACAAACATGAAGATAAATGGAGGAAAATATACGGCCCGCACTTATACATACACATGTGAGACAGCTGGTATGACACAAGGGCACGCATAATCTATACAGACACTCCCACACACACAAGCATACAAAAGCGTACACACACACACACACATTGAAGCGAGCAGGCACATAAGCACATGTACACACCAATTTGAATAAATTATGTCGACATAAATCAAAAAAGTGACAAGGACATAAACTATAAAGATGCAGCTATTGAACTGAGCTGTCAGTCACCCATCGATAAAGCAAAGACACACAAACACACGCGCACACACACGCACGCGCGCGCGCGNCACACACACACACACACACACACACACACACACACACACACACACACGAGAGAGACAGGCTGGCTCAGGCTTTTGTTACTGAGGTATCACATCTTTTCTTTTCTTTTGTAGAAGACCAAACCTAAATGTATTGTTTGGGACAACATATTTGATTTCTTTGTCTAGATCTTTCCATTTTCATTCACAAGAAGCAGATACACAACGTCCAAGACACTTACTCTTGTGGTTTCAGCGAATTTGTTAATGTCAACAGAGCAGAGGTTTCTGGGGAAACGCTTCATTTTACAGGGAACAGAAACTAGAAAGGCATCCACATTTGTCTGACACAAAAAAGAACAAAGCCAAAAACAGAAGCGGAAATGCTAACACTTGTGAATTGACTCATCTCCACTGGATATGTTTTGGAGCCAACAGCCTTCCTCGGAGCGGTGGCCAAGAGAATCTTTAAGGCCCATTATCCGATCAATACCTGGCTGCCTCTGGAGGCTCGGGAAAAGGATCAAAAGGCCTTGGAGCACACTGCAATGTAGCGTGCAAGAAAATGCTCCAGCAAACACTAATAGTGCTAACGGTGCCTCTAAACGATCAACTAAAAACACCAGGCAGCTGCATTGATGTTTTTGCAAGATACTGTATAGGGGGCACGGTCGAATCATAATGAGGTGGTGCTCAGATCAATCCAAGGTATGTCTGTGTAATAAGTATATCATAATGAACAATAACTTCCTGATTTCAGAAGTTAGTCATGTTAACTTGAATTCAGTGTGAGCTTAATCACACTAATTAGCTTCTGGATCTAAACTGATCTTAAGTTTTAACCCCAAACTACCCTGCATCCCTATTTTTCCATCCACAATGGAGTAACATTTAACAGAGATACTACAAGGTGTTACTTTATTGATCTTTCTCAAAGGTCGTGCTCAGATAAACAACAGAAACTTTGGGGACTAGAAGAATTTCAGCAGACACTCCAGAACAGCAAAAGGCATTTCTCAAACCCCTGTTTCCTTAAAATCTAACAACACAGCACTTAAACATTTAACATCACTGACCTTGATGACAATGTGTCCCTTTCGGGTTCCGCTGCGGTCAAGCTCCCGGTGCTCCTTCACCATCACTATCTCCCCCTCCTCCTCCACCTTGTGCGTGTTCTTCTCCACATGGTTGAGGATGCGCCAGTAGTCCTCCTGGGCGACGCAGACGAACTGGTCGAGGATGACATGGGGAAAGCGGGTGAACTTGTAGTAGAGCAGAACACTGCTCGGCACCACCGTCGGGTACTCAAACAACAGCAGAGAAGAAGCATGAAGGCCGGCAGAGAGAGGCATGGGAGGGATGGACGGATGAAGGAAGAAAAGACCAACAATGCTAGTTCTAAAACTATCTCAACTCAATTAAATAAGGCTCAATAAAAATGCCTAAGGTGACCTAAATTCCTCTCAACTAGCCATTTTGCAGTAGCATCCTCTACTTCAATTTGACACCAGAACTAAACTAACTTCCTATTATATCACATTGTGCCACGACATGGCTCTTCACTCCCCTACAGTACTGTCACTTGCTGCGCTTCCCTTGACTAAATCTTCAAGTTTTGCATTTGCCTCACTAAGCCCTACTTCTGCAACTTCCTTAGCTGAAGACAGGAAATGATGCGTGCAGTGGAGGAACTGAGCAATGTGGACAGAGGGACTGGACCACAAATACACGCTAGACTTCTTTTACCTTTGTAAACCCATTGTCACCCAGCTCTATATCAAGACCAGCTTTTTGTGAGAAATGTGTATGGCTATTTGTCAACACGTCTGAAAAATACACCACTACATGACAATGTACAGGAGGCTTGTGGTTCAATTGACAAACAAGATTCTGTATTTTAATGTTTTTTTTAGAATAAATAAAGGAAGGTAAAAATGAGAATCTCTAAATTAAAATGTGTCCTGATGTAGTTGTGGTTGCAAACCCCTAAACTATGGTGTAAAAAAAAGAAATTAAGAAAACCTAACTTTGTGGTTCTTGCACTTTGACACATATTTTGCATGATCAAGTAAAGCGGTGCAAAAATGCAGAAACAGTGGTGATAGTGGTATCTAGTACAACACGGCTATCAAAATCAATTATTGTAATTATAAGTGCATGGCTGTCCTGGTAACAATGGCTATATCAGATACTCTTGCTTACTAAATAAATTAAGCTTTATGTGTAGTTGACATTTGCCTTAGTCTTACATGAGTCAATGCAAGCAGAGAGAATTGTTTTGAGGTAACATAAGTTGCCATCACTTCCTTTCTTAACTACAGCATAAGGCTGTCACACAAGTCTTTTATTAGTAATCACCCTGAAGCTGTAAGTGCACATCAACTTCTTGCAGCAAGCAGCTCAACAACTGTTAATGATTTCTTTTTTGTCTTTATCTGGCGTCTTTACCTGGCAGTCGTCCCCCTTGGTGCGAACTTCTCCTATCATGTACTGTTTATCCAGTGAGGGTGAGATGCCAAAACTGTTGCCCATACAAAAAGTCTCGGTTCTTCCCTCCGGATGACTGATCTCCACTGCCCCGTTCAGGATAACGTACCAGAGGTCCAGCTGCAGAGAGGTTCACAGACACATCATCAAAATCATGAACCATATAATATCAAACACACAGACTTATCCACAGCTAAATAAATCTACTGTACACAGATGTGTACTTGAGCACTTGTAGTGTTGAAACTACCGTTATGGAGTCACACGGAAACAACTTGGGTTGGCACACAAGCAACAGCATCAAATATGTAACGGTTTGACTGTGGATCAGCAAAAATCATTGTGTTTCCCTCTATATGACTCAGCATCATTGACATGACTTTGCAAAGTTCTAGCTTGGAGGAATACTTCACTCCCCAAGTGACCATGTGCACATCAATTCCTCACACCTTGTTATGTTAAATAAAATAGTTCAATAGTTCAGACTTCAAAGACGAATAGCAGTTTTAATGTATTGAAGTCATAGACTAAAACTAAAAAAACGAATCCTTTAAAACTGGTTCACAACTGGTAGGGCCACGGGGTCCAGATTTCTCTGTAGTCATTAGTTGAAGGTCCACACAGTTAAATATATTCAGTGACATACTTGTGTTTGGACTTGTCATCAAGCTAGTTTGCTGTCTCTGTCAAGTAGCTGTCTGCTAGTCGCTCACTCCACAGCAGGGGGCCCATTGCGGCCCATTCAGATTGGACTCGCAACCCACCAGTTGGGTATCACTGCTTTAAAAAACCAAAGTCACACAATGACACAAACTGACTGATCGAGGCAGCCGTAGACCAGCAGCTCCCATGCTCAGAAAGGTACAATTACAGTTTTCTGAATGGAGTCTGGCTTTGAAGATAACATAGATAAGTTTCATTCCCCTGTTACAAAGGGCTGTATGATTGGTCAGCACTGAGTGTTAGGTTGAGCTGTAGGCTCTTGGTAGGCACACATATTACTTCCTTCTCATCTGGCTGGCTGGTAGTGGACGGGGCTTATCAATTAACTCAGTGGTCCAGGTCTTCAGAGAGAGTGGGGGGGCGGGGACTGCACTACCGAGAGACCTAGGGACAGCACCTGGGTTTTCGCTCTGTGGACCTGACTGCCGACTACCTCCAGTTTTGTTATTTGTTTTGACCAACCCTTTTATAAAAAATTGAACAATATCTGTCTGCCACGACATCGCCTGGGCTGGCTGCTCGTGGGGAGCCTCGTCCAAGCTCGCCGCTGTTGCTGTTTAGAGGTAAGTCCCACGCACAACCCCACCGCCAGCCAGCCATGTTTCCTCTCTGCACACACTGTGTTAGAGAATGAAGTTGCCTAGACACGACCTGAGTCAAACTACCAGTCATTCTCGTAACACTGAGCATATGACTGGATAAATGAAGGATGGATGATACTGTACAACCCGTGTGAGTGAGTTTGTTAAGTGATGTCTTGATATAGTGCGCTGTTGTTAAACACGAACCCCTATGACTTCAATTCATCAAGAATTTTCTCCATTTTTAAATTCTTCTCCAGAGGCATGCAAGAAAAACAAAGTTTTCTTCGTGGATTTGACGGAACATGTGAATAACTGATCTAGAAATTGTCATTTGAGGGGTGAAGTCTTCCTTTAACTCATTAGATTTCAAGGAGCACACTGGATATCACTGCTATGGAATACCCATTTTTCTGAAGCATCTGGAAGTAGCACCACTATCCAAGAAATAGACCTACACCACTGCACAAGAACGACTGTTAAAATGACTATTTGTTCCTGACTGACATTTATTATTATGCGAGAATAATGTGCGTTGTGTGAGGCATGAGTATGAGTGGTGAAGAGGTATTGTGTCTCTAGTGGTGGCTTTTGAAAAGGAAATGCTGGCAGGCACAGTATAACAAGCCATTCATCCCGGGTGTGAGCGGATGGAGGGAGGGTGAACGAGCCCCGGGCTCCCTCCGCAACCATAACTGATATTTCCTCCTCATTGCCTTTTCATTCTCTCAACGTTTCTCACCCTGCAGATCTCCAATTCTCTCTGCAATTCTCTGTTTCTCTTTCTTTAGGCCAGCCCTGTGCTCTCCTTATTTCTCAGCAATGATGGAATGGTAATAAGTAAGGTGAGCTAAGGTAATCAACCACATACAGTATATATTGAACACAAAAGTCCTTGAGAGACTATTTTCATAAAGTGTGCATGAATATAACACTTCTCATATACTATGAATTTATATCATGAATATTTATGGCAGCCGGCAAAGGTGGGTAAACTATTATTTGTCAAGTTTATATTCTTTAAATAAAATGGCAGGTAAAGAAACTTCAGTGGGTTTCGCCCTCCACTTGCATTTCTCCTCCTTTCTGTCCTCTGAAGCACTTCACCTCTGTTATACCACTTTAGACTCTTTATTTGCCTTCCCCTAACTCGCTCACTTAGCAGAGTTGTGTTCATTTGTGAGAGGAGCCAAGTGCTTCTCTTTGACCTTCAACACAGGTCCACAGAGAGACGCACAGAGCAGAGGAGACCTGTCCATCAACGGACTCGACACAGACAGTATGGAAGCGCACACACGTACAGTATATGCACACTGCCTATATGTGTATGTGTGTGTGTGTGTGTGCATGTGTATGGCTTTGTCCTGCTGACGTGGATTCTCTTCCTCCTGGAGCTCGGCGTCTCGCAGTTCATTGCCATTTATCACCCTGTCGGTTCTAATGCCGCTGTGTGTAACCAAACAGCCATGACAGAGCTCCCGTTTCTCGGGCATGTAACTTAATTAATTAGCCGTGTAGCAGCTCAGGTGATTGACGGGGCTTTTACTCTGCAGTGACTTTGCACATACCAGTTTCTGTATAAGAATTAGCTTTGGATAGACTGGAAGATGGTGTGTGTGTGTGTGTATGTGTGTGTGTGTGTGTGTGTGTGTGTGTGTAAACAGGGAAATGTCAGACATCAGTGTGGGCCTGTGTGTGTGGTTTCATGTGCTTTACGAGTGTCATCCTTTCATCATTTTCCATTTTACCAACTTTTGAATGTCCACTTAGGCTGGCTTCAATGACTCCCTTCATATTTGTGTGTATTTTTGTGAGTTTTTGAAAGGTTATGTGAGTGTTTTGCAGGCCTTGGAAAGACAAAATAAGATCTTTTAACTGTAATTATATTAACGATCCAATTAAGAATCAGCAAATGCATCCTAATTCAGGCTGAATAAAGCCAAACACCAGTTTTTAATGTTAAGGGATTTAAGTGTGATAAATTTCTCAAAATACAATAAAAAACAAAACATATTTTGCATATCATAATCAGCCGTTAGTGATTATTCTAAGTGGGAAATGCAGCAAAAGCGGCTGGTAATTTGAAAAAATAATAACTCTAATTCCTGCATAAGCACTATACTTAATAAACTCTTAAAGATGAAATTAAGAACATCAATTTCAAAGCTCTCTCAGACTGTTACAGAGTCCTTTTACAGTCACTGTGATACACTTCTGTTAACACAAGTCTGTGTGTGCTCTTAGCTCATTCATACCTCCTGTTTGTCGTGCAGTATGACCGTGCCAGCCTGCTCCACCACCTCAAACACCATAACGCTACATAAGTCTCTCCGCACAGACATGGTCATGTTGGCAAAGGCAGGCAGCTGGTGCATGAACTCCAGTAGTTGCTCTGTTTGGGAGAGAAGAGAGCAATTGAATTAAAAAAAAAAAAAAAAGCTTAAACTCTTGTGAAACATGTAAAAAGCCTGTATTAATATAACTTGTGTATCTAAAGCAAAGCAATGCTTCTCAGGTGTGCTGGTAAAACACTCATTGATTCTTTGTATTGACGAACAGCAGCATTTCTAAAACAAACTATGGACTTTTAAATGGTCCCTACTGTGAGCAAAGCCTGTTCACACACATCACCAAGGCCGATACCAATTCAGGTACAAAGAAAAAACCCTTTAGAAAATGTTAAAATTGTAGTCTCAAGGCTTTCAGGAAGAAAGCATCAGTACTCAAAATACTACCATTTTTCATCTTTTATACAACCTGTAACCTTTCAGAAATCACACATCATAATAACATACACACACAGAGCACAGTATATCTTAACTGTTTTCATCCAGTAATAAGCAGAGCATACTATCAGTGCTTAAAATTTCCACACCTAAATGAGAAACTTTCACACCGTGTTCCTTCCCTACAGATCTTCTGTCTACTTCCTCTGCACTGTGGCCAAGAACAGAGTGACCTAGCTCCAACCTGCACACTGTGCAGCCTGGCTAAGCAGCTCCCTTTTATTCCCCCTGCTGTTATCGCCTCATTCATTTCCTCTATTTCTCTTTGTCCTTCTTTCCTTTGGTCTTTTAAAAAAACTGGGTTAATCAGCCATGTATTTTAAGTAAGTCTTAGTGTTTTTAAACAGTTTGAAGTGCCAGATGGTTGGATATTGTCAAATGAGGAAAAAAACAGAACAGCAAAGTTTCAATTTAGTACATGTAGAGTGCTATGAATGGAAACTAATCTGATCTGGTGAGCTTAGCAGAATAAAGCTACATTAAACAAGGTAATTTAAGTAAAAATAATATAAAACAAAAAGCCTCTTCTCATCACACTAAAGTTTTACAGTAACTTACAGTAACCTGGCAAAATTTACCAACATTGACTGATTAATCAAGTACTAATGGAAACTACATCAATTAAATAGTTGTAATCCTGTTATAAATATTTAGACGTCGTCATTAAAGATTGTTTGAAGCACTTGTTCCCAACCTTTTTGGCTTGTTACCCCTTAAAGCAAAGCTGTGCCTTCATGCCAACCCTCATCACTTTACATATGTTTATAGGCTGTGAGCAATTCATTCAATGACTGATTTTTCTCTCCAAGTTACGTTCATTTAAATATTTTTTAGGAGCAAGAAATGGTGCAATTATCCAGGCGAATGATGGATTAAATTCTGAAAAAAAAAAGAGTTTTCATAGCAGAAATGCTTCAAAGTCTTTTAACCACTTTGCAACCCCTGAGATTTATTACAATATCCTTTGGGTGGTGCTGTTTGGTTGAGGGTACAACCCGTGATAGACTGAAAATATCTCTGCCCAGCTATTTAAGCAAAGACTTCCAGAGAGTCTCTGAATGGGACACAGCAACTGAGCCGGCAAAATACAATGTAATAGCAAGTTACGACAAAAATTCCAGTTTGGTAAAAGGTATACAGAACAAAACTGAGTGCCTGACTTCACGGAAATGAGATGCTCCCTTTTGACTTTTTACTGGTGGTGTTGATTCAATGTTTTATATTTGCAAAACTAAACTCAAGTGAACTTCACTCATGAAAAAATGTATTAACATTTTCAGATACTAGGGTTGAACCTAGAGACATCTTCCCTTCAACGCCTCCATCTCTTTCCTCTGAATGAGCTGAGTGTGACCAGTCAGTGTTGAAGGCCATGAGAAGGCCAGCCTCCCAGCAGGCACGCAGCAGGCCAGGCCTTTACAACTCCTCTCAGCTCTCTGATGTGGTCACCTTCTCCTCCAGGACCCCACTGGGTCCCACTAATGAGATCGTTTCTCTGATTGCCTGCTTAAAAATACACACTGGAAGGGCACCCATGTTTAGAGACCACTGTGAGGGGTCTTTGTGTGTCTCCTCTGTGCTTACTGAATGATAGATGGTGTGTGTGAGGGCCGTGTGTCGAGAACATGAAGTCTAAAAATAGCAACTGACAGCCCTTGGGTGCATCCAGTGACGTATGGGCACATACTGTGTAAGTGCCTGCTTCAATTACAAGTAAGTCCATTTTACTGAAATGATAAGTGTACTACTCATTGATAAGCAAGTAATATGAGCTTTTGGAGCTATTTTACACTTCTACATACCATTTAAAGTCAACGTGATGACAAATTACACAGAAAAACAGTTGGACTTACCGATGTCGTCATCGTTGCGGTCGGCCGGGTCTTTTTCCAGACACTCTCGGACCAGGTCTCGGCCCAGGAGGGTGTCTGAAGCTCTCTCCAGGTCCTCATCCTCTTCTTCTTCTTCCTCGCTGTCCACCGCAGCCTCTGGAAGTCCAGACAGGTCCACATCGCCTAGCTCGCTCTCTGTGGCCTGCAGCAAAGACAGTGAAGAAGGCAGCACAGTGGTTGGTAACAGCACAAGGAAGGTAAGAAGTAGGACTTCAGAAAAATAGCATTGTATGTCTTCTTAGAAAAAAAATATCTTATGGATATTCATGGCATGTAATGATTTTAGATTGGGTTTTATTTTACTTAGGATTTAACCTGCAAAAATGGCTATCTGATGCTTCAATTCCAGGAATAACATGACCTAGACATTAATATTGGAGCAGTGATGTGAACCATAACTAGATTGTTTGCTAGCCTTGAAACCTGCAAACGTTGTAACATAGTTCTATTAAATTATTGGGATATGAAGGGGGCACCAAACACAATTATTAAATATTTCCTACTGTGTCAGTTTCTGACAACTAGTCAGTCAGCTATGGATTTAAACAGTACCTAGGCTTTGGAAAAAAAATGTGTTTTAGTTAATTGAATGACCTTAAAATGTGTAAAAGATTTAAAACTGTCAAATACCCCCTCTACCTTTACAGCTCTGGTCCATCCACTCTATATTTTATGAGGATTTTCAGTGATATACCTAAAACATGAGGAATAACCTTGAATTGAGCAGCTGTACCTGTGACCCTGAGTTAAAACCCCGACACCAGGTCCCAAACTAGAAAACAGAGGCAAACAGCCAAATATTTAAATCCAGCAGCAATAATTCATATTTAACCATATTTCCCCGGTGCGGGGCAGACAGATGGTTGGCAGGGTACGGCTCTAAAGGGGCATAGGGGCATTCAGGTCAGGTGGGAACTGAACCATCGACCTCGAGGTGGAAAGAGGAGCTCCCGAGTGGTAGCTGCAGCATTACAGGCCATCTGTTAGCCCCTTGCAGGTAGTGCTTATAACAAAAAGAATTGTCTGGCAGTCTAATTTTCCCCTCAGTCTGTCTATTCTTAAAACAAATTGTTATTTATGTTTTTAATTAATGTTTAAAAAGACACCAGGCAGGAAATTCACCTACTCCTCTAGCATTGGAATCTTTAATGAGTAAAAACGTAAGCAGGAAGGTAAGAAGGTAATGCACTGTACTGAATTTTATTCATTCATTCATTCATTTTCTGTAACCGCTTATCCTGTTAGGGGTCGCAGTGGGGCTGGAGCCCAGCTGACATCAGGCGAGAGGCAGGGTACACCCTGGAAAGGTCGCCAGACTACTACAGGACAGAGACAGACAACCATTCACACCTATGGCCAATTTAGAGTCACCAATTAACTTAGCCTGCATGTCTGTGGGAGGAAACCGGAGTACCCAGAGACAACCCACGCACGGGAGGGCTTCCTAACCCCGGGGTTCTAACCAGGAACCCTCTTACTGTGAGGCGACCATGTCACCTGTTCTGTATTTATGGTTTACTATCATAAGGAACGGTTTGAATGGACCAGAGATAGTAACTATTATGGATCCTGAGGACTGGCATGACTGATTTTGTTGTTGACAAATGTTTAGTTTTTGCTTAGCTAAGTATATAGAAGTAATATATCAAATTTTTGGAGTGGTACTGCAAATTTCAAGTAAGAGAAATTTATGTGACTATGTTTTCATTCTTGTTTATACGTTAGTGTATCATTTTCTTTATTAAGTGTTTTACCTTTGGCTATTAGTGGAGAAAAAATGCATTGCTGTCCACTCACTTTATTTCAGTTTCTGTAGTTGTTTTTTTTGTGTGTGTCTGTTTTACAATGTCCATGAACAAAGGGCTGGGCGACATACAGAAAATCACAATATTTTTGGTCAAATACCTTGATATCGATATTGCAAAAATATTGTAGGGTTGACTACTGGTGCTTTCACAAAATATTTACATGATAAGATTTTTGATAATGTGTAGTAATGTGGTTGTAATGACTATGTGGGTGAGCACAAGCAATTGAACGACTCTAACGGTCTGGTAAGTTACATCACTTCACTGTGATGCAGCCTTGAAAACCAGGTAAAGGCAACACTAATGGTATGACATTATCCGAAATCTAAGATGACATCTAATCACATCACAATACTGATATAATACTGATTTATTGCCCAGCCCTACATACACCTTGTTGTCGTGGAATAAAAAGCAAGTCTAAAAATCGAAGACGACCGACGGACATTAGCTTGTAGACACAAATATACATACACACATATTGATTTAGAATAGTGGAGTAGATTTGATTGTGATTTAAGGGGTTGAGACTGGTGGAAAAAAATAATTTCCTACTCTTTACATCGCTGTACAAGATGGCCTCCCTAACCAACACTGCAATCGACATCTTGGTTCTATGGAGACTTGGTACCTGGCCAAAGGGTTTTATAGGTTTCTCTGGAGGAAGGGGGATTAAGCTAACAGTCCTTGCCGAGTTCAGGCACGGGTCCACTCTTGTTTTCATAAATTAGATTGGACAAGCATTTTAGAGGTCTTTTAGAACATACCAGCTACTCAGCTCTGTCCTGTTTCAGGTACACTTCATTTGGGGAATAGACAAGCAAGAAAAAAATACTTTCCTGCCCCAAATAAAATGTAAAGCCTGATTTTATTTTCTTTGTCACCAATATTAAATGACTGACACAATAAGAGAGAGCTATAATGATTTAATGATTGGACTTTGTAGAACAAGGCAGAAAGCTTTGCTGGCTGGAGCTGCAGGATAAAAAGCGGCTAAAAGGGAATCACATGCAGGGATAAATACTCCATCTGTATTAACCTGCTGGACAGTCAAACCAAATGTCTTAGCAACAGCTTGTCCTGCAAATTGTTCTGCAGTGTAAAAATATATTTTTCTTTTGCTCCATCTCTAATTTATTGAGTCTTGGAGGAAATTTGTCTTGTGTATTTATCAGGCCAACGCTGTGCAGAACAAGACAAAGGCCAAAAGTGCAGCGGTACTTTTTAAAGTTCCCAACAAGAAAGAAATATCTTCATGCTGTCAGATAGAGGCTGTTACATAGGTTGTTAAAATCCTGCAGAAAAGGTGGCCTTCAATTTACAACTTTGTAGGAAAATGGAGAAAATGGAATCCTGAGACAATAACACCCCGCCTGTCCTCTGGCCCTCTGCCACTGACATATCTCTCAGTGCTTTTGAGAGCGTAGTTCATTCAGAATGCAGGATGTGCCCTTTCAGTCCAATTCCCCTGGTCTCAGACTGAGTTTGAGCAAGGAGGACATTTCCTAGAGACGAGGGACATCAGCTCTGCCCAAGAACCCCCACATTTACAGTGCTGTGACAGAATAGCAGAGATAGAAGAAAGGAAAAATGAGGGAGGGATGCACAGAGGTTCAGGATATTGCCAAGAGATGAAAGAGAGGAGGGAAAAGTGAAGAAAAGAAAAGCGTGATGTGGGAGGAATAGAGAATAATAGAAGAATGGTGGGTGACTGACAGGAGAGTGATGAGAAGAAGGGAAAAGGGCAGAAGGGAGGAAATGGAGAAATGAGAACAGGAGCAAGCTGGAAAGTTTGAAAAGTTGGCGAAGAAGGAGTAAAGTGAACTGTGGTAAAGGTAAGAGAGAGAAAAAGAATGAGTGGGAGAGACCCATAACAAAAACAGTTGCATTGACAGCTGAAGACCACAACTGACTGGAGGGTCAGCGCTTTAAGACAGCTGTAAACAAACACAGAGCTGGGTCAGCAACAAGCTGATGGGATCAGAGCCGTGTGATACATATCTAATCTCAGGCTGAGGAGATCAGGTCTCTGTGTTAAACGTCTGACCCAGGTTGACCTGACTTACATCAATCTGCAAACGCTCAAAGACAGGCGGAGGAGGGAGAACAGGTTGTGGCAGATAAGGAGGTTAAAGTATGTGAATTATGTCATTTCAGTCTGTTTTTTATTGGGAGCACAGGTGAATTTCTGCTGACACTGACTAATGGCTCCCATAATTCCTCTGAGGTTACTAGTTTATTTTATTTCTTGTTCCTTATCCTACTGGACTGCACCACTACAACCTACTGAGACAATGAGGGATATTTACTGAGGATCTGCAAGCTCATATTTTATTTGCTCTGGCAGATCCGTCTGGTCCCCCTCCCAGCCAACCAGATCCTGGTCAGGCCAATCACAACAGTTCATCTAGTATGGGTCAGGTTTGATGCGAGGATTGACAACTTCTGGAGCCTTTGTGCTCCACACACAATACGTAATGACATCATTTTTGACTCAAACACCCTCACACTGAAACAACGGTGAGCAAAATCCCAGTTTAGTAAAGAGGAGCATCATTGAGGCATTTGAGGTAATCAGTATGGCTGCGGCTGATGTGGAACTTTCTGATGAAGTACTATAACTGCAACACCCGCTCACGGATATGCAAGTCCTTTGCTACACCACAGCTCATCTCTGCACACTGTGATCTGTTTACATTTGTCTGTAAATCAGCTATGTCATAATTAGCTGCTCTGACTGGTTGTAGGTCTATCCAACTGTGTCCGCTGAAAACACCCCTTGGAAATCAAAAATCAACTAAGATGTTCTAGACGAGTTCGTACCTTCGAATTGGTCTGCCGATGCCAGGCTACCATAAGACTGCACAGAGACTTTGCACGGGTAAAATATGAGACAAGTGTATATTTTGGTTCATCGAAAATATATTTCCAGGGCTTCCTGTCTCAAAATATCCCAGGAGGGGATGGAAATTTATGCAAATAGCTGCTGCGACTAACTTATCATTGCTGACTGACCACTGCTGCACAGGAAATAGTGCCTGAAACATAATCCCTCTGAAAGCAGGTGTAAAATCTGTGGCTTTTTTTATTAAACACACACAGAGGGGGAGTGAAAGTGAAGCCAGGTCTAAGCAGTGAGTCAGAGAGAAAGAGAATCATCAACCACATGAGGGTAAACTTCCCTACATCGACAGCAGCAAAATACTGTAAGTCTCTTTGCTTCAAAGTATACACCGTGTGAGAAGTTCTACTTTGTTCAACTATATTGGGTTAGTGTTTTCATGTTCTCCATGATTATACTGTTTAAAATGTATTTGTTGTGAGTAAAATAAATCCTATATAGTGGTATTTAAGTATATTAGCATCGTTAAGATTCTTCACTGAAATGAACTTGCTCATTAGTTTTGTAGCCAGCAGCGCCCATTGATCATACCAGCTCATTAACTTGTAACTAGCTCATTAGCTTTTAGCTAATGGACCTCGCCAGGTCCACTGATGAATGCTAACAATGCTAACAAGCTGGTGTCAAAAGGGAACCCTGAGCAAACCATGCACACATACACAAACGTGTATAAAGGAAACTAAAATACTTCAGCACCCTGTGAAGAAGAGCCAAGGCTGAGAAGTTAATATTAAAAGGTTCTTGGATCTATTACGGCTTTCTGTGTAAAGAGGGGAGATTAGGAGAGCTGAGGGATTAAAATGATGAGATGACAGCCTTGTCATGTACCCCTTTATGGATTATTGATTCACAGCCATTTTAAATACCCCACACTGAAGAGAGGCATTTCATTCCAAAGCACACTGAGCTATTGAATGCTCAGAAATGTCACGTAAAGGTGAGGCTGATACAAGAGGAGAGTATAAAGACCTCCTGGTCCGGCAATAATACTTTTGTACGTTTAACATTTTACACTTTGTGCATTAAGCCGGGTGATTGCCATAATAGCAACCACAGAGAGAGCTTCCTTGTTTGCTGACATTTAAAAGCAAGCGTCACTTAGGAGTGCAGGGGTCAGAGTCACGACACGAAGACAACATTTTTTTAGTGAGTGAATTTATATTTAAAAGGACGCAATCAACAAATTTTTTAAAGGTCTACATGTTTTCAGTGCTTTCATTAAATGAGTATGTGTGTTTGCCTTGTTTTAGCTGATTTGTTTGTTTATGTAATGCCAAAAATTGAGGGGAACAGAGGGAAATGGAATATTTTCTGATGTAAATAATCTCCTACAGTTGCCTCATGCTCAAGGATTCCTGACATTCCTGTTTAGGAAAACCTAAAGTGAGCATTAAGTCTGACGTCATCTGCATAAGTGATGTACACTGCATGTCACGCTCTCTCAATGCCCCTGCCAGTCTTCAATGCATACTACATGTGGAAGCAGACCAATGACATATCTGCAATGCACTGACAGATAGTACAGCTTCTATACCTCTGGCACAGGTATAGACAGAGCGTGAAAGGTTAGGTTCATTTCCTTTAAGTGACCTTTCGTCCGCAGCAGGAAGTAAAGAGGGAGACGGATCACCAGGATGCACAACTGATGCACAATAAATAGCGAGGAGGGAGGGTAGAGGGTTGACGGATATGCCACAGGTAGACAGAATTGGAGCAAATCAAGCTGGGGAGAATCAACCATCAGGAAAACACTTGTGCCACAGACCAGATGTTGTCGCAGTGTGGTGGGTTACAATAGACAGAAGGGGCTTGTCACTGAGTTGGAAAGGATTCATTATTTTTTGTATGTAATGTAATAACGGTGGCAGGAAAGAGAGAAACAGTATTGTTCATCAAAAGTTTTTTCTTTTAAATTGACAGTAAAAGCAAGAGGATATTCCACAAACTTACCACTTTAAAAAAAATCTTCAAAGTTTGATATTTATGTTAAAAAATACAAACTTTCACAGAGCTGACGCTTAAAAAGATCATCTATATGTTATGATGTAATTATGTATAAACCCCCAAACTGTATACATCTGTAAACATGTTGTTGTTTGTTGGTTTAACCACAAAAAAAGGAAAAGAAAACCAATGAGATAGAGTGATTCAAACAAGCAACGCAGCACCCACCTGGTAAATATCTGATAAGCTGCTACTCCCCGAGTCACTGGCGATGCTGCATCCTGATTGGCTGGGAGGCATGTGCATCACCTGCTGATGGGCGTGGTCTGTTAGGTGCATCTTATTGAGGTCAGCAGGAAGCTGTGCAGACAGACAGGAAGTCATAGAGAGACAGAGAAAAAAATGAAGACGAGGATATGAATTCAACAGAAGCAAAAATACAAGATTACACGTACACGTAGCACACGTAGCACACACACACACACACACACACACACACACAGCTGTTTAATCAGCCTGAAAACCAAAGCTGGTTTGGCACTGTTTAACATGTTCGACTCCAAGATAATTAACATGAAGAGGATGGAGCTGAAGACACTTCAGACGGCTGTAAATTACGATCCAGAGCTGGAGTCTGATATTATTTCTGACTGACAGATGAAAGTTGGCTGGTTTCATATTTTTGGAGTGACCTTAACAAAACAATGAAGCAGTAAATCCTGGCAGTGGCTGTCTTATTAGAATGGCTAAGACAGCTTTCATGTTATCTATGTGTGAATACAGAATAGACCAACATGTACACAAGAACACTCAAACTCATTTCGAGCCACTTCCAAAGACAGAAACATATTTACTCTACACCCAAACAAATAAAGAAATTAACACACATGCAAATACACCTCCGTTGCCGTACAGACAAGCAAACACATCAAGCTGGCCACAAACAATATAAATTCCTCACACAGATCTGTTCACGGCTGGTCAGTTTATTTACTTCAGGATAAAAAGACAATTTGCACAAGGCAAAGTTTGAGCATCGATCGTCCGAAATTCATTTGTTTCCATTTTGTTATCACTTCTCTCAAAAATTGCTCACTCCAAAATCCAAATTGCTAAAAGCCGATTCTCAAATAAACCCCTCAGATTCAGAATGAGACCAAGTTGTCAGTCAAGCAGCCAGATGACTTTTAACGACCTGTGTGGGGGAGGGAGGAGTGTTTCCACAAAGACGACAACGTGTAAACTTTCACAGACAAAAACTGCTACGTAGCCCTATATAGTCGGTGAAAAACAGGTCACCAGATCAAACAGTAACCATGAAACTGCCGTGTCACAACTTTCTAGCATACCTTAAAAGTAGAGTCACTGCACCAACAGACTGATCACACATAATTATTGTAATGTTAACTACTTTCAAAGTCAAATTTAAACAATAAGGCCAGTGTAACATGATTATGGCAAATAATTCCAATAAAATCAGGCTAAATTTTGTAAAGATTTATATGTGCATGCTGCTTGACCTGGGCTGGTGTATTGGGTGCTTCAAGAAGGTCTCGGTGTGGTTATTTTGGTGCACACCCGAGTGTGATTGCTGTGTGTGTGTTGCCTACGTGACATGCCATGTCTGTGCCCTGCATATTTCGACTGTATTGTTTTGAGATTAATGAATTCAATACCTTTAAACACTTTTTAAGGGTCTGAGGGCACCCTGGTAAACAAACCCATTTTCATCCTCAGCTTGTGTGCTACTAAAACAAATCAACACATCCCGGTGTGATACTTTATCCTCTCTTAATTACCAAAGTTATTTACACCATCAATTAACTGACCACTTGCTGAGGGAATTAATAATGCTAACATCAGAGAGATTTACATTAGGTGCATACAAAAGAATCCCCAAATACAAAGCACAGGACACCTCAGTAAAGATGCTGTTACACAGAACATAAAATACCCCCTTAAACCACATTAAAAAGAGCTCCAAGAAAAACACTGTAAACCTGACTGAGGTCTCACGAAAGCAGAGAGGAGCCTAGACTCAGATGCAATGCTGAAAGATTTAGAAGCCCTGCAATGCTGGACGCATCTAAACAGTCAGTCAATAAGAAGAGACACTCAACCCAGTGTGTACAAGCAGGTCAACCAAAGGTCAAGTCCAGGTTGGTCTGTTTCTGCTGCAAACAATATTTAAAGACTGCATGAGGATGTTAAATATAGGATTGCCTGCGGGTGGACAAATGAACTCAGTGCCCCCTGTGCTGAAGAAGGAAGCCAAACTTCTAATCCTTAAGTCTTACCAGTTTGGATTTGGGCAGCGTGAGAGAGGAAGTCCTCCGGCGACACCGCTCAAACCTACAGCACACCTCCTCCATCAACACATTGGATAGCGCTCGCTGTCCAAACGCACACATAAACACTCGCTTAAATCGCTCACACCAGCAGTTGCACATACAAAGCCACACCAAGCCCAAACTGAAGCTAGCTGAGGCTGCGAGGACCCACAGTGCCAACATGCAATATTAAAGACGCTGAGTCTGGGGGTGCTGCCCCCTCAGTGCTCTCTTCTAATAGGCCTGTTGTACTGTGAGACCCCATCAGCACTTAAACCCCCCACTCCCCTGTTCCCCAAACCCACAGGGAAACACAGCATTGAGGGGCGGAGTTTGAGAAGTTCAATGGCTTGTTCTTAATGTGTTGCATATTAAAGGAGACACTCAGTTTAATGAATTCATGTACGCTGGATTTACAAACCAATGGGGATCCATGACATAAACAACTAAAATCCATATTTATGATACTGATTTGGCTCAATTTACGATTACGTCTTTTTTTGAGTGCCTAAATTGTGATAAGCATGCACTATGTAATGCCCTAAAAACCTATCAAACGGTTTTACATATTATTTTACGTTCATTCCTCTCTGATGTGTGTCCATTTGTACCTGGTCGCCTTTACCTTAACAAGAAATGAGAGAACGCACTCAAGCCTGTAAGATGTAATACATAGAGCCACACACTGCAGTGAAGGCAAAAGCAATTCAGGGATTGACTTATTATGGGCGCACTGATTATTTATTTACGTTATCAGCTGGCATGAAACTTTCCAGCGCTCTGTTTCGCCCAAACCCTGGTCGTGGGAGGAAATCAGCGTTATTAAGTAGGAATCCATTTGCTGTAGATTTTTTTGGACTAATTATACAGCTAAATATACGACTTGTTTGGTCCCTTAGTTTGGCAGAAGCTCCCTACAGATTTGCTCACATACACGAAAACACTTCACTGCAAGTTTAGTTTCTATAAACTTTCGGCATTAATGTATCTGCTGCCTTCTTTCTTTCTTTTTTCCTTTATACCTTCAGGGTCCTGCTGCATTTCTCTCTATCACTCACATAATTTAATGATAATAGTGCTATTAGCAAACACTTAAACAGTGCACTTCTAATTTCAAAGTGTACCACTGCCACGTTCACACGCACGTACTGACTCACAGATATCTGACGTTAGTTTTAGTGTGACTGAGGGAGTATTTAAGCGAAATCCATTTCCCATTAGGTATGGCAGTGTAATGAATTGTGTGTTTCACTTATTGAACTGCAGGCAACACCTAGTCTTAGATTGTTATTGACTAAATCACACACATATACACAAGCAGAATTCTCTACACTCATCACTGACGCTCGCTGTTGACCAACACTCTTCACTGCCAGAGAAAGAAAGAACGAAAAAGAAAGAGAAAGCGAGAGGGGAGGGGGACAGAGAGCGATTGCTGATTTCATCACAGGTAAATACATATTGATTCTGTGTGATGGAGCAGTTATAAACCAGTGATGATGAAGCTCCCACCCTGCATCCATTTGATACATTCAACAGAATCCACATACATAGAGACAGAAATGGATGTGTCAAACTGCTGAGTCGATCAAGACTCAGGGAAAAGAAGCACACACACAAAGCATACCCAGAGAGGATAAAAAATGTGGCATCTGATTGAAGAGCCAGACCTTCATCTCCTTAAGATCATAAAGGGAAACAAGAACTTTGGAGATCTAGCAGCAACATTCCTATTGGAGTTGCTGATAGTGAAACCTGGTGACTCAAGAGCTGCTATAAGGAAGAGTTGTGTAAAGGAGGCAGAGTTTAAAAGGTAATGGAAAAGTTTGACATTTTAAGGAATACACTTAAGCCCTTTTCAGACACATAAAATGTAACACTGATGGCTCCATCTCGCTGTTCAAGTATTGGCTTTGTGTCATTCAGACAGGTGGTGACTTTTTACGTTAATGCTCCCTGCAGTTTCATTCAGATATGGCGGCACATTAATAGAAAGAGCCCTGTGCTTGTGCAACATTTGGTACCTGAAGAGGTGGCGAAGAGAGACAGAAGAGCACTGAGCTCAAAATGCTATAATAGCAAAGGCAGAAATGTGTTTCTTGTTCTCTCACAGGGCGCATCAATGATTCTGTCTTTCGACAACAGTCTTTCAGCAGAATTCAACTTTAATGTTTGCTCTGTTGGGCAAGTGGGTCAGAAATCTACTTGCCCAAAGTAAATTGTTACTTGCCTCTATACAAATTGTTTTGTTTTATTAGGGGTTAACAAATAACAACAAAGACCCAAGTTAACTGTCCTGAAATAGGACCCACTTTTATCTGCTTTGCTCTCAAACTTACAGCAAACTGTGCAATACACAGCTGGAGTTTCACCCACATCCTCTGACACCATCCAATTAAACTCATGTTTGTCCAGGATAATTGAAATGCTTACTTGCGCTTCGATGTGTTTATTTCATTTTTACCAATTGCCCAATCTGGTAAGTGAGTTGCTGGATTTACTAGCCTGACCTGGCATTTTACCTGCCCTGGGCAATCAGGCGATCCTTACTGTTGAGCCGTTACAAGATTACAATTAGATATGAGAGATGAAGTCCCTGAAAAGTGTGTTTTGTGGAGGTACATGGGAATGAAATAGGGCACGTACAGACAGAGGGAGTTAATGTGTGTCTGTGAGTGTATGAGAGAAGGGAGGATTGAAGAGGGAAGTCTGGTGAGGGAGTGATGGGAGCAGTGAATAATTGCGGCGGTCTCGTGGCTCTTATTCACACCACAGACTTAATCCTGCTCTAATCCTCCTCTTTCCCACTCCCAGCAGGCTGAGCGGTGTGGGGGGGCGTGGGGGTTTAGGGGGTCTCCCATTCTCCTCATGCATTAAGGATGAGAGTTACAAGATTAAATATAAATGTGCAAGGTTCCTTCAGCTGTACAATTCTATCATGTCAACGAGAGGGCACAATCATGGAGGATCAAGCTGGCTGTAAATGTTATGTCGCAGTCAAACAGAGCGAGCACCAATCACCTACGGAGATTAATACTCGTAAAATGAACTTCATCGTAATAACCGCGAGAAATGATTCAATTCAAGAAAGATACTGGAGCCAAAGAGAGTGAAAACCCAAAAGAAAAAGCCTGGAGCTGTCAGAACATCCAAGTTGTTTTCTAGCTTGGTGGCTTATAAATGAATAATTGGCTAATGTTGTAAACAAAGAACACTACCAGAAGGGCTGGGCAATATTTTCTAATATCACTATGTGTTTATGATACTCTTGTCAAAGATGTGTGATGATGTATTTGTTCATTCAGCAATCATAAAATCCCCCACAAAGACATTGTAAAGACTTTGTGGTAAGAACTAAATGAAATTACACGAATAAAAGCTAGTTTTACAACGTTTTTTTATTTGTTTGTTTTCGCTATGTCGTTCGAGACCCTAAGAATCCTTTCCTCCACCCATCCATCAATCATGGAGACAAGCACATTAACTGGCATGCGAATGGCCACTCTGCTGTTTCTGGCTAATTTTATGACTTCATTTACCTTTTTGTAGACCAAGACAAGTCCCTGAAAACAAAACAAACCAGTCAGAACATATTAAGGTGATATCTTGTTTTTCTATCTTCTATAAAACCTTACTCTGTTTCACTTATTGCATCCAATTTTAACAATGAGATTAACTAGCTGTGGGCCTGAGTGCTCTGTTCCCCCTATTTCCTCAGTGATAAAATGGGCTATAAAGCCCAGACTGGTCATTTGGCTACACAGACAAGAGACCGGGTTTCCCAAAGGCATTTTAGTGCTGGGATAATCTTTGCTACATTGTAGGTCAATGCACAGAGAGATGTTTTGGGAATGGGTTTGGGAAACCTTTAAGACATTAATGGATGAGGTCTGGTCTGTCTGGCATTATAGTCTGGAATTGGCTGGTTAAGGGTCCCAGAAGGGGCCACACCATTAAAACACTTTTTCAATCAGTGCTGCTACTTCACTTTGAATTAACTTTTACATTAATTATTAGTTAATAGTTTTCTGACCCAATATTGTTGAAGCGCAGAATTCATTAGGATGCTGAGATACTATTTAATGACTTCATGGCAGGACACACCTGAGACTTCACTAAACCGCTGCTGATCAGAGGGAGAGAGAGACATCTACACAGACAGATACCTAGACAACCGCAGACACAGAGGCCGGTAAATAAAGGAGGATAAGTAAGAAGATTTATCAAAAGAGATGGAGCATGACAGAGACGTACCCACCGACACACAGAACGAGACAAAGAAGAACCAAAGAAAACGCAACAACAACACATTATGATGAATAATGAAGAGGACAAATGGCTTGGCTGAGTAATTAAAGAAAATGTGATGAGGCTGATGAATCCTGATGAGGATGATAATTAAAGCGGGTTCAACAAACAATGACACCAACAAAGCACAATGAATATTTAAAGGCAATGTTGCATTTGGAAAGAGAAAACAAAATGACAATATCACAGAGAGAGAAGCATTGTTCAGTGTCGCCAAACAGATGCTGAGGTGTGATGAAGAAAAATATCTCAAGGTTGTTTATTTTACAGGAGATCACTGGGAAATCTTTGTTTTAGCTATACATGTACTGATATACTAAAGGATGCACAGCAGAAGTAAGGTGGTGGAAATTGTTGTTTTCATGTTCACAAACTAGACATGAAAGAGGGCTGCTGCGTTCAAGATCAATGTCCACAGTCTTTAACACTATGCTCAACCAATCAACCAAAAACATACACAACATACTTCCCTCTTGTAATACCCAATGATCTATAATTATATCAATAAGGGATTGTGATGGTCCTGCAGGTATGAAAGGCTAGTGCTGAACACTCATTCTAGTATCATTAATCGCCTCCCAAAAAGAGCATCATTCCTACTGACTGATAATGTGCACAGGCTGTAGAGGTTTAGGGAATAATAACAATTAAGTCCTGTTTTAGAGCTGGCTTTGCTTCGCTACTCATGACCCCACAGCTGAGTAAATACAGGCATGGTAATGGATAGTGAGGTCAGTGGTGGGGTATCTGACATAAACACAGGCGGCCTGTAGATGTCAGCAGTGACAAACTGCCTTGACATGAGTAGAGTGGTAGGCCAAGCAACACAACTGTCACTCAGCAATGGGAACAAAATGATCATGTGTAAGTAACTATGCACATAGTTATTTGTGTTTTACTTAATTCTTGTGCTGAAGTACTGCAGATACTTGCAGGTAAAACATTTACAATGCATTTTTGATATCTAGCTGTTCAGTCACACCCACAGTGATTTATAAAGGCTGCAAAAATTAAGTGAGACCCATTTTCTAGATCACTATTACCACTTTGACAAGAGACTGGGAGCCAGAGTTTTCTAACAACTTTTTAAATAGGAGCTTTAGAGAAAAATGTGTTCATTAAATCCCACGAAATGCCTTCCCACTCTATATTTATAGCATAATTACACATTAAAACAGGAAAGCCTAGCTGTTAACATATGTCTTCACTCATAACAGCTGTCAGCATGTGTTGAGTTAGCGCTCAGAGCAGGTTGTTACACCAGAAACCACACCACAGACAGCAGCACTTCACCTCTAGACAAAGACACAATGTGTCTGCAGTCTCACAGCACTAACGAGTTATCCTTCCTTTGATCTAACACTTAACTTGATGTCAGACTCCAATTTCCGCTGTTTTTTTTCCATTTCTCTGGTCTCTGAGTCGCTTTGCATTGTCTCCTTCTGACCGATCTCACGTCTTCACTTTGATCGTCTTGGTTATTAACGTCTGCATGTCCGATGGTTCACTCCCTCATTACAACCTCCGTTCTCCAGTTTCCCTGTCACTAATATGGTCTTACTTTCTGTCACCTTCATCCCTTTCTGTCTATTTTTTGGAGATGTTCTCTATTCTTGCAATTCTTTCCCGACTGGACCAAACCCCCATTTTTGCTCCCACACTCAATTCTGCATCAAAGAGAGCAAGTCAGACTGCAAGTAGCCTCATCAGACTAGCCAGGTGAGAACATTGGCTCTGCTGTCTGAATGCCACACACACACACACACACACACACACACACACACACACACATTTTGAGGATCCAGATTTAGCCCTGTAGCGCTACAGAAAGCTTTGATCAATCGAAGCCACTCTTGGCTAGGTCTAATGTCGAAAGAGGAGGACTATGTCGGGAAACGCACACAATCATGAGCAATACAAAGAGGAAAACACATGCATATACACACACACAAGTACACACTCACATATATGCACAAAGGAATGCCTGCCACAACCCATACAAACATAAAATACACAAAATCATGCCAACCCACGCACACAGATAGAGCACACTATACGTGTACTGCATGCGTCTATGGGCTCCATTCAGTAAAACATACACTGAGCTGATTGAATAGGCACAGCACACAGCCAAGCTCCACTCTATTACTGGCAAGTCCACAGACGGCTGGTTGAAGATACAGTGAAGGGAGACAGATGGAGATGGGGAGAAAATAGAGGGACCTGAAGTGAATATGACTGAGTGAGGGAGAGATGGGGAGACAGCGAGGGGGGCAGAGTGCAGCATATGATTGAGACTGGCTTGAGTGTGTGTGTGTGTGTGTGTTTGGGAGAGAGAAAGCAAGGGTAAGGGACGCAGGGAAGAGCGTATAATAAAGATAGGACTGAAAGCGAGCGGTGGAATGAGGGTGAAGTGAAAGGGAGGGGACAGATGAAGATAAAAAGTCTCAAATATTCTCTTAAGAATTCAATTCCCGGTCCAGTCCAGACGACGATATCTCTGGCACCGTGGCAGTGTGACTTTGTGTGTGTGTGTGTGTCTGTACCAGCTGGGAAAAGGGGAGATGTAATGAATTGAAGCTAGAATTGGAGGTGACAACTGCAAAGGCAGGCCTCAGTGAAAGGGGAAGGGGAAAGAGAGAGACATAGGGAGTGGGTGGAGTTAGCAGGGGACCACATGAGGAGATGAGAGCTCAAATACTGTCAGGCAGGGAAGACTGCGTGTGCATACACACCAACAAGAATTCAAACACATGCTTTCTCTCTGTCTCTCTCTCACATACACATTTCTGTGCTTCTCACAGTGAGACCACCTCCATCTCCAACCAGCCCTACTTTGTAAAAACTAGGGCTAAAAACCTTGACCAAAATATAAATGTGTTACGACTGCATTAATCTATTCGACTGGACAGCAAATGAACAATGCTTTAAATATGTATGTTGCTGCAAAGAAGCTACAAATTCTAAAATGCTGATGCTTCACAGATCAATATAATTACAATAGTTTCAAGGTGAAAACCCAAGCTGACTAAATGTCTCCCCTTCTGTTCAGTTATGGCGCTGAAAAAGGACCAGGAAGAAAAGTGTTTTGCAAAACATTATGATGTCACAATAAAGTTGACCTTTGATGTTTTAGGAAATAAAATGTCATCACTTGATCAGTTTATCCTATCAGACACTTGCGTATACATTCTTGAGTTTTGACCAAAAAGGGGTTTTGTTGATCCATCTTCGAGTCCAATTGGACGTTTGCGCCAAAGTTCAAGAAATTCCCTCAAGGCCTTCTTGAGATATCATGTTCACGAGAATGTGACGGATGGGCATCCAACCCAAATACCTAATGCCTGTGGCTTTGACACCACTCATTCGTTCAGGAGGCATGTACTGCTTCTGTTTCTTTGCAAACATCCTTTGATATCAACACAGATTTTTAGATATCCTGCTCCCTTTTGCTCATCATGAGGAACATTACTCAGTTGATTAATGTCCTTTATGACATTAGAAAAAGCTTTTTTACTCTGAAAAGATACCCTTGATGATGCCATGGTGATGCCACTGGGGTTATCTCAGTTTCAGCTTTACAAAATATGAAACAGAAGGCTTGTGTTACAAGATGAGGGTATAGAGTTTGAAATCTGTGGACATTTAACAGGCAGAGAGACTCTCATAAAAGATGCCATCAGGTCTCATTATGGGAAGTGCAGAATGCAGAGTTTTTGGGTGTGTGACTGCTACTATGGACTTAAGTCAGAATATCTCAGCCTCTGCTGCTGTGACTTTGATGATGGTTTATTAAATCTGTTTCTCACAAGGCCCCAAACTTCATGGTGACGCAATATCACATCAATGGAGTACCCTTTTAAGAGCTAGCCTAAACTTCCACAGCGAGTATACAGCATGTTAAACTTCAATCAAAGAGACAAGGTTGTGCAGCCACTGACACTTAACATCAGCTGCACAATACTGGCAGAAAAATGGAATTGTTGCATTTTCCCGAACTGTGTACCTACTGTTCAAGTTTGTTTTGGACGAGGAAATGAGACACCAATGGCAGCTCGAAAGAAAGACCTTTTTTTTCCAATGTAAGGGGATTAAGCATAGCAACACATTACCTAGTAGTGAAACACATTTTAATCTCAGTTATGGAAAAGAACAGCATCCTGTGATTTGGCAGGCACTGCTTTGTGAGGTACAAGGTTCAACAATCATTGGTTGGCAACTTTTTAGCCTGGATAGACAGTGGGCTGGCAAGCTGCTCTGGTGGATAAACAGCTATTAGTTGGCAGTTTCCACTCTTTGTCGTGCCAGTATTGTGACAGACGGGATGCTGAATGGCACTGTCACCAACACTGCCGAAGGCCTGTGACTTTTGCCCCAGTTGTCTGAGAGTGATGAAGGAGAGAGATGCAGACAGGAGAGGCACACGGGGAGAGGAGGAAGGAAAGATAAACAAAGGAAGTAAATAGCAATGGAAGGAAAGAGGAAATTATGTGTGCAGTTTCTTTGCCCTCGTTTCATGTTTAATGAATCATCCACACATTCTGAAATCCTGGTGACATTACTGTCATTGCAAACACAGGGATTGACCCTCAAACAATGCACTGTGCAAGAGTGTCACGGTGGAAAAGTCCACTATCCTCTCAGAGCGGTATTGTAATATTTTACTGGAATTGAAACTGAGGGTGTATGTTTCCACAGAAAAATGCCCATTCTTGAAATTGGAATGGGTGGGGCAGAGTTTTAATTATTTCCGCAAATCCCAAGTAATGTTGTGTTACATGGAATCAGGCAGATGGTAGACGGCAGACGGACAACACCGTGTGACGGCATGGAAAAAACAAACGAACAGAATAAAATATGAAAAGTAAATTTATTTTGTGATCATTATTTTATTGAACTTTTCTGGTAATGTCCGGATTGCTCATCCAGTTGAAAGTTCTGTCACGGAAGAGGTCAAAAGTTAAAATATTTCGACTCTGAACGGCAATGCCATCGACTGTTACCGCCGCTGATATTCTTTGCCGGCCTCACCTGATTTTACTATCCTGGTCTCGTCCACTAAAATGATATCCGCTTTGATGTTTCCTGTCTCCCTGATTCCATGTGAGCGCAGCATTACCCTCAAATCTTGGCTATGAAGTCCCAAGTACAGTCAAAACTATCAAGGCAGGTAAGGAACCAGTTTCAAGTGAATTCCAGGTCTCTCACTTTTTGCTTCAAGCTTAAGCAAGTCAGTTCCCTTAAGCTTGTGCAACATGACCGGCTGTGATGTCAGAATTTAATAGAGATTACAGAAACCATGCAGTTAATTTCACAAGAAATTTTACAAGAACTCTTTCAGTAAAATACTCAACTTGTTAATGTAACAGCAACCCGAAACATGAAATCATGTCTCAGCCGCCCTCCCTTCCATCGAAATAAGCTACGCCAGTCTGGATTTTCTCGGAGAGTAATGGCTCAAAATTGGCTTCATGCTCATTCATCCCACACAGGCTTTACCACCCATTCATTTTTCTGGTGGCTTACACAGTGAGGAAGGTAATTAGCATGGGTCAGCACCCCTGCAGAGTCAAGTATTCTTCTCTGAGGACTGAAGGTATTACAATCAGGCTTTAGTGGAAATTCCTTCCAGTTGGCATCTAGAGAGAAAGAGTGTGTGCATGGCAGCAGGTAGCAGATGGCTGTTACTGCCAAACAATGTTAGATGTTTCTGAAAGGAATGCTCAACCTGTCGCAGCCTTTCTACCCTCCTCCTCTGCTTGCTTTATAACCCGTGTGAGGACATTTCCAAAACCCACAGCACTGGGTAGTTAAAGTCTACATTTTCTGATGGTCGTTGGCCTGTCTGACGAGGAAAACCTCACCCCTCTTTTCCTCCAGGTGGGCTGAAAGAGAGGATTTATTTTCTGCAATTTCAGCCTTTTCTTGCTCTTCCACCTCCTCTCTCCCTCATTCATCTTTTTTTTCTCCTACCCGTTCTATACTGTGGAAGAACAGTATGAATAAAAATTGGTGCTATGATAAAAGATCCATATGTGATTTTGATGGGGTTGATTTAATGTTAATTAATGAGATGGCGCCCACATCTACAGTACCGGATGATGAATGTCTCCATCTGTTTGTAAACAGGGTGAAATGCTGGTCCTATCAAATGTGTGCATGTAGGGTTTCTAATTGAGGCAACGTGATCGTGTTCACCATCAACCTTTTGCTTTGTTCTGTGTGTGTGTTTGTGTGTGTGTTACAGGAAGCAGCAAGGCGTCTCTGTCTGGGCTCCTGAGGAAGGTGGGCCATGGCCAGGTCTGCCGGATACAGGAGGGAAGGCTAAACACTTGGCTTTAACACTGACACGACTACTTGTGCATACACACACACACACACACACGCATGTGCACGGATACATACAGACACATACACTTTAGTGCCTCCTGACTCCCCTCTGTTAACAGATGCTTCCTGCCCTGCAGCCCAACCCACACTACTTCACACATACAAACACACACACATGCAGCATGTCCCTGGCACCCCTACAGGTTGACCCAGAAGCTGGGTGGAGGTGCAGCCCCACCCATTGGTGGTGTTTTTGTTAATGTTGGATCCCGCTCTACTCTGTTGGCCCGCTCACCTCAGCCCAGACAGAGATCACTACAGTTCCGGTACCATCAGAAGAACAGGAAATTAACTTTGCTTCCTGAACTCCAACGTTTATCAGACATTTTATTATTTTTTCCTGACAAAAACTATTCTTGACGACAAAAGTAAGTCAGAGCGACTGCAAGAAATGGACCTGAACTGGCGCTAATGTGGTTGAACAGAGCAATTTTTTCCATTATGGTTTGAAATTATAATCATTTGGCTGCTTTTGGTGTGAATGTTCCATGCTGCTGCCAAGATGTCTCAGCGTGACAGGCTACAGATGTGCATTTGTACTTAAAAGGAGTGTGTTAATGAATATTCAGTGTGAAAATGCTGAAATGTGGTTATAATAATAGTCAAAGGCGGAGAGCTCAACAACAAACTTCAATTCAAACCAAATAAAAAGGCCAGAATTGCTTTTATCTTCCCTGAAGCCAACATGCAAACATCAAGTGTTATTGTAGGAATGTGCAAATTGAAGACTTACTTAAGAGGCTGGTTGGTTATGTGTCTGAAAACAGACTAATTTACTGGCAAATTAATGGGGTTTAGTGTTTTTGCACTGCCAAACTGACCTACGGAATATCTTGCCTGATGACCTTTGTTTTCATACCACACATCGTCTGCTCCCCCCACACTCGCTTTCTCTTTGTTTTTCTCTCTCTTCCTCACAAATTCATAAACACCCACAGAGCAATCACCATCCATCCCATCTTGTATTTATAAATGCCCTTGAAAATTATCCAGCAGTAGAGGCTCTTTGGTTGTGTAGGCAGAGGAGGGGAGGTGGATCAATATCAGTGAGATAATGGGAGCAAGTGAAATTGGGGGGTGGGGACTATGGGTGGTTGAAATATCAGCACTTGGATGTGTGTGTGTGTGTGTGTGTGTGTGTGTGTGTGTGTGTGTGCACGGGGGTGGGCGCAGCTCATATCTGAGAGCCTCAGTAGGTGGGGTCTACGTAAATGAAGTGAGGGGGAGTAATATATGTGTATGTGCACATGTGTTATATGCACATAGCTATTATGTTATGACCATTGCAGAGTGCAAGTATGTAGGCCTGTGTGTGTGCGTCTATGCATTTGTGGGTTTTAAACGGCACTGCAGAGTGAGACGCCAACAAGGTCATGGGTCACATGCATGGGTGTTTGCTGTATGTGTACAGACAACGAGAATGTGCGTGTGTGTTGGTGCACAAAGGCTAGAGAGCATCTCCACATGAGCAGCTTCACTTTCAGTCCATTTAGCCCAGTAATGTTGACCAGCTTGGGCATGTTAATGCACGAGGGGCCTGAGTGGGCTTTTCACTCTAAAATTTCAGCCTATCATAGCTAATGGACAGTAATTACACCATTCAGGACAAAACACTGCCTCTTTTTCTCTTTTGTGCCACTGTAGCCATCGACGCAATCAAATAGCGTTGCATTTGGGTCTTAGTTTGACATCAAAAGGTGAAGTGTGGTAAGCAAGTGAGTGCCTTTTGGTTACGTGTGACCTCCGCACCATAACCAGTATTGGAATCATGGAAATTGGGGATATGTGCATTTTATATGTGCATTTTTTAAGTCAGATGACTGGCCAGTTGTCACCTGATCATATCTACAAGATCACAAAAAAAAACCAAGCAAAAAATAAACAGATAATCAAAGACTGCCAAAAAAAGAGGCTTTAATTAACATATTGAATGTGCAAAACCTTCACTACGGCTACTTACTGAGCAGACCCTGTTCCACGTGGGATTTTTTTCCTTTGTCTCATTGTTGTTTAGCTCACAAGATGCAAACAAGAGACCTCCATTTTCACATATACCATATATATTTCATTATATAAAGGCTTATGGTATTTGTGACACTTTGCAGCATGCCCCACAGCCAACAAGAGTGTATGTTACGCTGTGCCTGTACAATATGCAATCATTTTTCAGTTCCTCTTTTTCAATTTCCACAGATACAAATGGACCTTACGTAAGAGATGCACATGGCAAGAGGAAGAAAATTGAGCAACAATGCATGTTTTTGTTTAGAAGGATTCTAATTTATGACTTATGGGAGGTGAGTTGGGCATGGCCTGGCCTAATGCAACCCATATCGATCTTTATCACCCCTACTTCCTGTGCATATGATATCCTAGACCTCCCTCGGCATGCTAAAAGCCCTCTCTCTCTATTGTTGCCTCTCGGTCTGATTCTCTCCCTTTGTCTCTCGCTCATTTACTCTCTCTCCTTGTGCTCTTATCTGGATGCCCCCCCACCTCCTCCCCCCATCTCTCTGGGCTCAAAGGCCACATTACCTTGACACTCAGTGTGATTTCTGTCAGTCCGTCAATCTACCTGTCTGTGGGCTTGAGGTCAGCGTAAATCTGCCCAAGGCCAATGTTAAGAGGTTGTGGCGTTATACCACCTGGCAAAGGTCATCCTCTTAGTGCACAAAAATGGGTCTGTCAACATATTCAGGTACCAGGGGAGCCACGGTGCAACTATCTAATACTCTTTTAATGGTGCCTGCAGTTTCTATCCACTGATCTGATGATGCAGAGGATTGCGGTACAATGTGCATTTTATGATTGACAGCTACTCCTACTAGAACCTGTAGCTTTGTGTGTGTTTTTTTCCTCTGCTTTTTTTAGCCTAACTTAAGGAGGATTTCTTATATTTTAGCTTATTTGACTTGTTGATTACACAGAGGGTAATTATACCATGACCACACTGGCCTTTGACAACATTAAAATGTCACCTTCTTTGCAACAGTAGCTAATATGAATGCCCCGAGTCTTGTTTTGGTCTGCTATAGCTATTATATGGGCCACTGTTTTTTCAGAAACTGTGCTTTGCAAGTTATTGTTTCTCTAAAGTAATGACAGTGAAATGTTTTCCAGATTTAGAAAACATTTTAATGTTTCAGATCTTTTTTTTTTCTAGAATTTGCTCTTGATTACGACATTTACAAAAGCATATTTCAGGTATTTTGCTGACACTATTACAGCTTCTTCAAATTAATTAACTTCTGAAAGTTAAACCTGAAACTAGCCAGTGTGAGTAAAGTCTCTCTGACCACCAGGAACCACATGAAACCACATATGTGTTCAATGTCACAGACTTTCTTGGTCAGGGTCTTTGCGAATTGCTCCTCCAATTAAACCGCACCAATCACCTCATTTCATCTTCGAGTTGAAACCAGTTTGGTAATTACTTGAGGTGTTATCTTTATCCCTTGGAGTGACATCTAAACATGTACCTCCTTAAAAAAAAGTGCAAAGCTTTGAGGTGCTCGGATCCTAATCAGACTCGCAGGGCTGTCTGGGCATGAAGCCACAGCACCGAGAAAAAGGGTCAATAGACTGTACTGACGAATAATTAATCTCCTTATTCCACTCAATAGCGGTTCAGCAGTTTGATGTAGCTATCTATCCTATCTGATCTGATGATGAATGGTGGGCCAGTAACTGTAGCTTGAATCAAATATAGCATCCAGCTGTTTAAGCAGAAGTCTGACGACACTGAGCAGAAGATCAGTAAAGTAGTGAAGGTGTACTTTCAAATTTATTTCCTCATTAAAATATAATTTGTACCCTATAAAATCACTTGTTAGAAACCAGCCATTAACTTAACTCGCTCCATCTTATATGAGTATATACCATGTTTCCCTTTTATTGTTTGTAGATGCATTGTGGTCCATGTTTCAATGGGTGCTGCCGAGTAAGAGTGGAACTTACTTGGATATGCCAGACGCTTTGTTCGTCTACCTGTCCATCTGTCTGACCTGCCTTGCCTTGCCCTCCCTGCCTTGGCACTGAATCCATCATTCCACTGTAGCGATCCGCCACCAACACCTCCAAAGACCCATTACTATTCAGCGCAACATGGAGTCCACACAAACTGATTATGCCAGTGTTTAGCAAGGCCCATTGATTGCTGAGGGAAGCAAAGGCAGCAGCCTGGGTCAACCTGAGTCTGGACCTGCTGCACTCTGCCAGGGAAGTCTGCATCCGAGAGGGGGGGGACTTATTACAATTTTTTTTCAATCTAAGTTATGTACTTGTTTTGAGTACAAATTGTCCTACCAGCAAAGCATGACACTTCCTGTTTGTTCAGGCAAAAGCTTATCTGGTTAGAAATGGCCAACGTTGATTGCACATATGAAAGAAAAAGGAAAGAAAATCACACAGAAGACTTCAAACTGAGCAACAAAGACAAACAAAGTTAGATAAAGCAACCTGTTGTTAATTTGAAGCAACTAACAGATACCAACTATGGTCTTCCAAAAATTAACCCACTCATTTTTTCCCCACAAGTCTCAATATTCGCTTCTTCCTCTGTATCTTGAAGGCAAATTGCTAAATTAAGTAAGCGCTCAAAGAAAAACTTTTAGATGTAATTTCAAGACAGTTGGTGCACCACACTACAGAGAAGCTACAGAAAAGTGCAAAGGAAACACAAGGCATCTGGAAGGGTACTAAGTAATGGAGAGAGCAAAGGTTGGACTTGTGAGGATGCAGATGGTTTTAGAAGGAGTTGGTGTGATTTATTAGACAGGAAGCAGCAGATGAGCGAGGATACAGCCCAGCAGGGCAGCAACAACAGCAGCATCAGGCTGGCAACAACAACAACAGGCCCCATTATTGATGTTTAAATAATAGATGGGGAAGGAGAGAGCGAGAAGAAGAGATGAACACGTAGTAGAGGATGGAAGAGTCCTTTACTAAAAACAGATGAGAAAGGAAGGAAAGGGGTAAAGAGGAAGACAGCGGGAAGTCCTTGCTAAAAACAGAAGGAAAAGAGAGTAAGAGATAAAGAAGGAAAGACAGAGAGAAAACATGGGAGGCACAAAAAAAATCACAAAGGAAGCTGGGGAAACAGGTCCCATGCAGGCAGCAGGGAGGGTCAGAGAGTTCGGCAGCAGAACATTTTGACAAGTCTTCCAGCAGCGGGAGGACGTGCACTGAGGTTTGTTCCACTGGGATGAGCAGGACGTGATTTAAAGGGACAGTTCACCCATAAACAAAACACACTAAAACAATAAAAGATGTTGAATGCCTCTTACAGGCAGCCACTGACTGGTTTCTTAAGAGAGCCAAAGCAGACCTCCCTTTTAAAGTTCTGAGTTGTTTACTGGAGATGCAAATAAATCTAGGCCTCATAACTGCTCAGTGCGTCAGAAAAAAGGCCCTGCTGGCCCTACAGAGCAGCTCCACTGGCCTACATTTCCCTGTCTGTCATCTGATGCCAAATTTCCATCCACAGAGTCAATATTTCAATAACGATCCTCTGATGTTAGAAATTAGACCAAGAGAGTATGTCATGGTGTTTGGTAAAGAGCTGCAGTGTAGAACAGCAATAACGAACAAAAGTGCATAAATGGCAAAATAAACTGTTTGCTTTCCATAGCAGCTCAGCCTGGAGACTTATTCTCCAAGACTGTAGTAAACAAGGCGGTAGAGAAGACTGTAAAAGCCCGTTGGCAGCAGCAGATTCCCCGCAGAGAAGTAAAAACTAAGTGATACGTATGAATCAAACAGCGGCCTGCTCACTACTTTTCTGTCAACTGATCTCTCAGCTTTCCTGAAGTAAGTCGACTAGTTTAGTGTTAAGACCGAGATTGCATTCAGGCTTATTAAACCTCTGAGTGGTGGGACATTTATTGAACGCAAAGCTGTCCCTACGCTGGTGGTATATGGGCTGGTGAATCAAGATGAATCCAAGATCACTGCAGTGACGGGAAAATGAATTGGTGAGTATCACCAATCCCAGGCAGTGCAAGCCAGCCAAAACTATCAAAAGACTTCTAGAGAAAATAATTGGCTGCCATTCTGAGCAGGCAGTCAATGATAAAATTGTGAAAACCTCTTGTGGAATAAAAACCACCGCTTCAGAGGCTTTCCCTCACTGTATCTTTCTTTCTTTTCTCCCTTTCTCTGTCTTTCCCCTCCCTCTAATTTGAAATCACGCTCCGCGATGGCTCCTCATCCTTCTTCCTTTCCTCACCCCTCCTCCTTTGAGATCTCAGGATGAATTCACAAAACCTTTTCAGAGAGTTAAAATCCCTTCGCAGACCGCCCTCGCACACTGTCTTCCACTTTGCATCTCTTCCGTCCACCCTGACTGCAGTGTTTTGTGATTGCTACTGTACCTCCAGACAGAGCACACGTTGCCTAATGGGAGGAAAGGGGAAACTTAATTAACCTTTCCAAAAGGTGGGCTCATCACAGACGCCGACCAATTAACTGTGGACTTCAAACAGAGCGAGCTGGATGAAAACCTCAGTGGCTCTAAACTGAGAGTAAATTAGCTAGACTTCACGCAGCATAGATGGGAGAGTAATAACATCCAGATACAACAGTTCAAGTTGAGAGGGTGCAAAAACGATTAAAGAAAAAAAAAAAAGCTCAGTGTAAGTTGCTCTTCACTTTTGGTAGTACATCAGTAAAAAAAACTGGAGCTAAACCATTTACCGAATGAGTTACAGTCTGACTGGACAAAAACCCAATTGAGAGACGATCAACAGGCTATCAGAGATAGATCTGAGAAGCCTGCAAGTGACAAATGAGGTCTCCTGCTCTGAAACACAAACGCTGGACTGGAAATAACCTGAAAGAGTTGTGGTAAAGATGTTCAGTTGATTAGCCAAATGGTAACAAGAAATGTCAGCACAAAAGTGCCTATGATAAGTCTGAAGTCATTTATTACACAGTTTCACAAGCAGAGCTCAGACGAATAGTTGATTAGTGAATTTGTCAAATTGACAGAAAATTAGATGGTAGCTTTTTGATAATCGAATTCGAAGGTAATTTATCAGCAAAAATACCAAAAAAAAAGCCTGGTTTCAACGTCTCAACTGTGAGGACTTGACCTTTTTAGTCATATTATATGATAGTACATAAATAGATTTGGTTCTCTGGACAAATAATTGAGCCAAACAAGCTCCATGAAGACATCATCTTGAGCTTTCAGAAATCATAGGAGGCTTTTGTCACTATTTTTGTTGCTGCCCTATTAAGTACATTTTTTAAGTGTAAAATGTCCCGCTCATTTTATACCTTGGTCACATTTCTTCGAAGGGGAACCAATCTCACTTTCAAATTTCATACATGTAATTTCTATGGTGTAAACCAGTCCAAAAGTATCCATATACATGATCAACTCTTGCACAAAGCCAAAAACAAGAGTGCAAAAGCTGAATTTTATGATGTCATAGGAAATAAAGTCTGGAGCTGCTCCATAGACAATGCATTGGTAAAGATTTTCTGGATGACACTGAGAGCACCCAGGGGTATGGTCTGAGTATATGGGTACATTTACAGTTTCAGGACTGAGAACACTACCACAGAGTAAAGCTCATGTGGATATAAAAAAGAAAACAAACCTCTGTGAATCCACAAAATCAGGCTCCCATTCATTGTCTATTAGCAGCTCCAGACTTTATACTATATGACATCATAAGTTTGACACATACTTCTCTGGGTTCGCTGAGAGAGAGTAGTTAACATGCACAAATAACAATTGAACTTTCATAAACCATGGAAATAACATATTGGAATTCCAAATTTAGGTGGTGTTCCCTTTAATAACCAGATTTGTGGTGTCCTCATCCCAAATGTGTGTTTATCTATAATAAAAATATCAGATATTTTATTATTAGAGGTTCTTTTTAGGCAGCAGTGACATTAGACACCTTGCAAATAGTGCGTAATTTGGCTCACACAAGAGATGGGGAGCAATAAAGACGAGTAATAAGGTATTTAAGACCGTGTTCTGTCACTGCGTGTGGCACAGAGTTAATTTGTTATCTTAGACTGAACATCTTCTCACTTTATCCCCTTTCATCTCCAGGGACCTAATTATTACGTTATCCTACTGAAAGCACGTGCGGGCACACACACACACACAATGAAGACAAACATCTCTGAGGCTTTCAGCACCCAGACAGGAGCTCCCAGAGAGACAGACACACAGGGATCTATCCGACAGTCATTCAGCTAGGACGACCAATGAGCCGTGCAGCGGAGGGGTCCTTGCATGTTAGTCTGAATATTAAAAAAAGACACAGAACAAATGACAAAACAAGAATCCCTAAAAGACACAAGTTCCATTTCATGCGCTGTAGTTGCTTTCCTTGCATCATCGAGAAGTTCACCAGAGGCTAGGCTAACTCTGGCGGATTATTCTGAGCGACGAAAACTAGGACAACATACTGTTAATTATACACACGGCTACATCATCACCAGTGTACTGCTGACTTCTGGGAGCCAGTAGACACACCAGACAGAGCAGATGGATTGCGTGTATAAGATGACAGAAGTACAAGGAGAAACAAAGAAGTGTGCGACAATGTATATCATCAGTCGTCATAGTTACGATAGCATTTTATTGAACAGAACAGGGACTTCGTGGCTTGTTTCTGCAAAAATGGAAATACCAAATACCTCACTTGGTGACATTTTAATGATTATTAACCACACTTAAATGCCATCAAATGGCATCTCAATAAACTACTACTACTATCAAATTTGTAAACTAACATTACTACAGGCTATAAATAGACTCATAAGCTATAAATAGTCCTTTGTCCCATAATCTGTGATCTTTGCGCTCCCCCAAATACCTCACTGTCAACAAAGAAAGGTTTACAAACCAAATATAATCTGCGGACATAGGGGCTTCTAAACATTATTTTTTAGGAACCCTCAAATCAGCTTGTCCTTTGCTAAGTTAGGAGTGGTGTAGTTGCTAGGAATAATAAAACACTGGTGCAAAGACAGAAAAAAAATCTCCTGTCTCCACTCTATCAAAGCACTTCAGTGTTCACACAGTGCGATGTTTTGATATTTAGACTGCCATCAGGTGAATCTTCTCAAATGACCAAACACTGTACAAAATATAAGCCTCTTCTTCGACTTGTGTATTAAGTCAGTAGACACATCCAGTCTTCATACTACGCAGGTGATTTCTGTAGTTTTGAAATTCACCCTCCCTCCCAGTGAAGAGACAGGAGAAGGCTTTGGCATGTCAGCAGCCGTTGTGGATATCAGTATGTGTCAGGACACAACAGTTAAAATTCAAATTAAAGGAAGAAGCAAAGCATGAATGCGTCTCTAAACAGACACAATAAAATATTCGTCACATGCATATAAATCAAGCTAATTTTCCCTCATCCACACCCTATCTCTACTTCTCAGTAACACACACACACACACACACACACACACACACACATGCACACACACACACACGCACAGAGGCAGCAGCATCCTAAGCCAGAGGCGCTGGACAGAAAAGGGATTACGACATCGCTTACTTTGGAGGACCACGGCTGCAAGCAGTTGGCATAGCAACGGACCAGGAAAGCCATTTCCACAGGAGGGAGGGTGCCAGCGAGGGGAAGTTTCCCCTCGTTCACCAAGAGATGAAGAAAAAAGAAAAAAATAAGTAAAAGAAGGGGGAAAGGGCTGACGCTGATCTCTTTGCTGCAAGAGAAGAATTGTCCACGGGGTGTTTTTTTTTTTAAAAATCCTCAGTGTCGATTTGGCAGATTAACGAAAAAAATTGGCTGCTTGATATAGAAGGAGACTTGAAGTCAGGGCAGATCCATTTATATGTCAACCTTTCCCTCATCCACTACAGCATTAAAAGGAACTGCAACAGAGAGGCTTGAAACACTCCTAAAAAACCTTGAGTACTTGAAATCTGCGGAATATTCAAAACTGATCCCGGAGGACAACAAGGCTGCGTGGTCAAAGATAAAGCCATGCAACTTAACATCCAAATTCAGTAGATTTTTCTGTTGAAAGTTAAAAACTCACGAAGTCATTTTTTGTCTTCTTCTATATTCACTTTCCTTCTTTAAAGAAGCAGAGGTTCCTCTCCTCAGTAGATGAGCCAGCGCTGGATAAAAAGAGGGGCTTGTCTGTGCATCTGCAGCCCCCTGGGAAGAAGCTTCTTGTCTGGCTTAAAGTCGTCCAAACAGTCCCCTCTCACCTCCCAAAAGCCTGGATCATTTGCCTGCAGCTCTCTTCTCCTCCTCATTCACTGTCTACGTCTGTCAAACTCCTTTCACTGTCTCTTTGCAACTCTTTATCTCTCTACAGAGCTCCTGCGGTGCATGTGCGTGCCCAGCGGTGCAGCTCCATGGCAGGGGCCAGTGATCCCGCTCCCTTAACCCAGTTTTAAGCTCTCTTCCCTGGTTATCGCTCACACCTCACGCCGGCATTCTTCCTCCCCCTCCCGCCCTCGGAGAGAAGCTACCGTGGATAGGATGCTGTGCTGTGGAGAGCCAGCTGCTAATGGGAAACGGAGGAGAGAGTGAGAGTGAGGGAGGAGGGAGAAGGGAGGAGAATCCAGCTGAAAAAGAATGACATCACCTGTGCAGTGAGCGAGAGAGCGAGGGAGAGGGAGAGAGAAGCGGAGGGATGGGAGGTGGCGTGGATGACGCGGGAACAAGGAGAGGGAAACTGCATTAGATGGATTGGCTGCTGAGCAGATGTGGATGAGGGAGACGGAGACGGACAGAGACAGAGGATGGGAAAGACAGAGATAGAGAGGAAAGAGAGGGGGCATCTTCATTGATCTGCTGGTAACATAAAGCTGAGTGTATTGAGGCAACCCCCTCCTCTTTGTTAGCATGCCGCATAAATTACAAAAAAAGCGGGGGGGTGGGGGGGCATAAATCACCGAGTCCCTATCAGATACAAAGACAGACGCTGGCGGTGTTTTGGTGAATGTGAACATGCGACACAATGGCACAAGCAGATAATAGGTTCCCCGTCAGAGAGCCCCAGTCTGGAGGATTTGTGACACAGTAGACAGGATTTAACGTATAAAGACAATCACAGAGGAGTAAACTATTAGAGGCAGACCTGGTTCTGACAGCAACTAGGAATAATTAGTGTGGTAAGTAGTGTGGTTTATGCCACTTGAGGCATCAAATGTGGGATCCCGACAGAGAAGTATCTGAAAGCACTGATTTGTTGATTTGAAAGCCAAAAGTCTTCAAACTGTCTCAGCGAAAACCAAGTGTGAGCTTTTCAATATCAAGGTCCTGACTACACATCAAAAAAAACAGCTAAAATTGAAATGCAGCTGAGGCTTATTATCTGTAACCTTGACAACTCAAAAGTTTTTACCAAATCGCCGAATCAATTCTTAATGGGAATCACAGGCCTTTTAATAAGAGCAAATGGAGCAGAAACTCAGCAGGAACAAATGTTGAAACCGTGACTTGAAACAATGATTTTTATTTTCCTTTTGCAGGCCGTTTTGTTTCATTAATTATTAGTGGACACCTAGGGGATACAGCCACGCATTTTCTCCCAGGGAACAGAAAACAGTATTTATCTCAAACATTACAGCAGCACATTAAATTTGTACACTTCATTTCCTGTATTTTTCCTCACAACCTCAGACACACAGGTCTAGAATTAATGTTAACTTTATTAAGCAATTCATCAAACCCATACAATCTGACACTACAAGGAAATCAAAAAGAGCACAAAAAACTTCACTGTAAAGCTCCCTCTGTGCACTAGGATTCCATATAAAATTTTGGTGCTGCATCTTCTGTTATACTTAGGTATCCTGACGAGGCAAAGAGTTCAAGTTGAACATATGTGGCCTCTCAAATAATACGTCTCCTGAGAAATCATTTAAATCTATAGATATCCATCTTATTTTTGGTGCTAAACATGAACGCCTCCCTTTATTCCTTTCATCGCATGTTCCTCTGGCATTAACCATCTTGTATCCTGTGCCGATTTTCTGACGTTGAGAAAAAGAAGTGGAGAGGAGGGATGAATTAAAAGCAGAGACAATAGGAGCAGTGTGGTTGTTTGAACGTCTGATTCTCCTCCAGCAGAGGAGAGATGCAATCTCCTATTACCAGACACTTCAGAGAGGGGAGGATCTTTCTCACCCTCTCCCTTTCTCTTTCTCTGACCTCCCTCCCTCTCGTTCAGTATTCCCCCTCACTGCCTGCCTTTTTTCCTCCTCCTTCCTTCCTCTCTCTGACATAAAAATCCCAAATTTTTGCAATCTCTTTGCCTCAAATTAGCCGTTTCCTGTCTTCACCGGCCTCAGTTTCTGTTCTGGTGTCTATCATGTCTCTTTTTTTTTAGCCCCACTTTTCTCGAAAGATCTCCTTTCATTATCGTTTTTATCAGCTGTCCATCTATCCATCTCCCTCTTTTCGTGCTTCACTCTCCCTCTGCTTGCTGCTGTGAACCAGGATCTCAGTCCTCTCTCCTCTACGTGTGTGTATGTGAAACGATACGCACCTCCCGACTAGGAATGACATCATCTTTTTACTCTGCAGCCAATCGGATGCAAGCACATGGAGCTCTGCCTTCAGAGGAGTGTTATGTACACAAGAGAGACGGAGAGAGAAAGAGGGAGAGATAGAAATAGATATGACAGAGATAGATAGACAGGTAGAGTGATACAGATAGATAGATAAACAGACAGCAGGAAATATATAGATAGGTAGAAAAGGGGAATATGTTAAGTGTGTCTCATAAGGCTGTGTTCAGACTGTGTGTATTAAGTGTGTGTGCCTTAGTGTGTACTAACTGCAGTATTTTTCCCTTTCGCATGCTAGTGTGCGCAGCACTACATCATTCTCTTGCCCTGCTGTCAAAGCCCCAGCCCTAATAAACACACTCTCACACACACACACGCGCACACACACGCACACATAGCTGGTGCGTTTTGCTTTCTCAAAGAACTATAACAAAGGCTAACTATGGGAGGGAAACATTTGAACAGAAAATCACTTTTCAAAGTTTGCAGCTTATTAAGTTAAGCCCCCACTGGTCTGCAGTAAGGCTGCGCAGGAGTCCATCTTTGGACAAATCAGCTGGTCTTAACACAAATCCAATGCTTTAAATAAATATTTAGTGCAACAAGTCAAAACACTGATTAATAATAACCATAATTAAGCTACAAACCAAAACTTGGCTCAGGCTGCACCTGACTCATCAGTCGAATCAGACTTGTCTGTTTGATCTGAAAACTCGACTGTCTGTTCCTCTTTAACAGTGACGTTCATGTGATATAGTTAGCCCTCATAGCTAATGCGTGCTAACTACGCTAAAGCCAGCCAGGGACTGCATCATATTAAGTTGCTGTGAGTTGAAATTCACTACTTCCAAGCAGAAGACAGCAGACGTATGTATCACAGAGCCTGGACAGGCAAAGCAACTCTTCCTCCAGGCAGCTGCCTCCATCTCACTCAGACTCAACCTGGATCTGATCAGCTGCTATAATGGAGAGCAGCTTGAAAGTGAGACGCGCACACTCTGCAGCTACGTCTGCAAAAAAAAAAAAGACTGCTCGACGTGAAGGAGTCTCAGTCAACTGAGGGGTTTCTGACTGATGATTTGAATCATCGACTTTCAGGGGGCAGCTCTACTTCATTTGAGTGTTTGTGTGAATGTTTTGCTTTTCTTCATCAATGATTGATGGAGCACATTAATCGCTCATCCCATCCTATTTAGATTAAGATTTTATCAAGACCCTTTGACATGCAACTATAGAAAACATTATCTCTGCTGCACACTGATGAGTTCTACATTCCAGGGGTGGTAACAGAAGTGTGTTTGCTCTTGTCTAGTGATTTAAAGTGATCACTAGGACGGTGTTAGAGAGCTAACAAATAACCACACATCAACAAGATCAAAGTATTTCCTGTCACCTGTCTAACCAGTTCAAAATGTGGCTAGCTGGTGGGTCGATGAAAGAGAATAACAGCGACAGAGAAGATTACAAGAAGAACACATATGCAGATGAAATTCAAACAGAGAAAAGATAAAAAGGAGATAAATAAGAAAGGATGGAGTCAATGTGACACTAACAAATACCAGATAAAGGAAAATATCTCCACACATCACTGTGTTGTAGCAGTTTAGAAGGATTTATCTAAATGAATTTCCATTTGAGAAAAGGATTTAGGGGAATTAAAGTCAAAACTGTCACAAGAAGTCCTTATTTAGTTTTATACTTATTATGAATTCTGCATAGCAAGTTGCAGCAGCACACCATGATGTGGTTTCACAACACTAAAGTTCAGAGGAGTCAAGCTTCTCGTCATATGTGACTGCAGTAATTTCAAGTTGAAAGTGAAAAAAGTATAGACACACAATCGTCTGCGTAATGTGCTTCAGAGGGCCGTTTACTGTAACTCAGTGCACGGCAATGTGGGATCTGTCTGCAAAACACGGAGCAGGATGCACGTCACACAGGAAACGCTTCCTGGAACAGTGTGTGTCTGCAATTGTGTGCGTTTGTGAGCATGTGGCGGGTTAAGTTAGGTGATTATGGACGGGACAGAAAGAAAAGAGGCGAGAAAGTCAACATTAAAGGGCAAGAATCTGAGAATAGAAGTTGAAGAAAGAGACAGAATGAGAGCGAGAGATGAGAGAGACAAAAACAGAGAAAATGTCTTTTTCTTTGGAAAACATGACACGTTCAGGCAGGCGCCGACAGACAGGAAATGTGACCTGTCCGATGGCAAGCTGTCAGTCAGACAGACTCGCACACATCAGACAGTTTGCACTGACTAGACATACATGTAGCATCCTGTGTGTGCGGTTGCGTGTTTTGTGTGTTGCTCACTGAGGCGTGACGTGGCTCGGTGATTTCTGAGGGGGTCCTGTCCCTCTTTGTCACTCGGCCTGCTACTGGGACAATTGGCCCCCTGGGACACCACACACACTAATCTGTGGACCCTCACATGCTTGCACAAAGTGGCCAACTGCATCTTGTGAGTGTGTGTCTGGCTACTGCTCACAGCTAATCAGTTCTGCCAGGCTAATTAAAAAGAGTCAGCTGACTAAAGCCCCTGTAGCTCTGTAACACACGGGTGTGCATGCACACGCACGCACACACGCAAACAGAGGAGTGCTGAGATTGCCGCACAGTCATTTCCATGGACAGTTACAGAGACACAGCGCCTCTTTTACAACACAGCTAATGAAGGGAGATGTTAACTATTGCTGGTTTGGTGCAGCACAACTTTCTGCAACATAAAGGCGAGACTAGATTTTGGCATCAGCCTTACAGTTACAGAACCCAGTGGGTTGGGACTAGAGAGTGGCTGGTTTGAATCTAGTGTTGTGTGTATGTAGCAACCCACTAGGCCAACAACTGACAAGACATATTCAAACAGCTTGTTCTGTCTAAGCAATAGTCTAAACCCCAAAGATTTTACAATCAGAGATGACAAAGACAATCAGCAAAAATCCTAATTTGCAAGATTGATACTAGGGGTGTAACAATACATCAATCTGGGTCAATATGTATCGATTCAATGATCCATTATTATTGATACAAAGTGAAAACACTGATACATCTTGTCATCTTTAAGATACACCTTCATTTTGAAATTCCCACGGCACGTCTGTGTCACAATTTCCCTCCAAGCGCACCTCCTTCGTTCACATTCCAATGCTAGCTGCCTAGCATCAGGCAGACAAGAAAAAAACAATATGGATATTTACTCACTAATATCGTCTCATATTGATCACAGGCCCTTGAATTGAATCAAACCGAAATGGCATTGCAGTAGACTTTGTGATATCAGCAAATATCGTATCTTTGTCAAAAGAATCAATATAATATTGTATCATGATGAAACATAAGATTGACACCCGTAGATGGTGCCAGTGAAATTTTTGGCAATTTTGGTTAAAAAAAATGACTTGAAATTTAAAACGAAATGAGAACTGTTGCTTAATTGACGCACATTGTTTATAAAGTAAACGAAATGCATCCAAATCTTATCCATCTTTGCATGTATGTTGTATGATGAACTGTACATGACACTTGTATGGTGGGTTGCATTTAACTGCTTTTAAAGCATATTTATCCTTTTGGAAGATAAGCAATACTATTTGCATTCATTTCTACACTTAACAAAGAAGTTTATGTAGATTTCCATTCCTTCTTTTCCTTACCCGAGACCAGTTAAAAAAAAAAAAACATCATTAAACGTTTTTCCAAAAATGTTTAAAAACTACATGAGGTCTTGCCTTCTGTAAGAAATATGTCACCTCTCAGCAAGGAGTAGATGGTTGAGCTCTTATATAATCTGATGGTTTCCTGTGTACAGTAGACAAAGAGCAGTAATGCCTGCTCACACAACAACATGAAGGTACGCTCATGCAACACACAAAGAGAGAACTGTGTGAATACCCTGACCGCAGCCATCTGATCACGTGTTTGTGTATGTAAAACCTCAGTGAGTGTTTTTGTGTGTGTCTGTCTGAAGGACAAGACAGGAATTCCTGCTATTTAAACCAGCCCTTCCCTTTCCGACTGCAGAGAGAGACAGAGATTGAAGCCCAGAAAAGCTAGAGATGCAAAATCATAGAACGGGGAGAGAAAATTGGCGACAATCATCTATGTTTTGACCTTCAGCTGTCACTGAAACTCCCACAATGAATCCGTTTCTGCGTGTATTCTAAAAATAAATGGGTGGGTAATTTACAAAGTGACACATGGGGGATAAACAGACAATAACAAATTCAACTTCCCCTTCTACTTTAGTAAATAAGTTAAAGGAAGATGAGTAAGTCATAATCATACAGAGCAGGAAATAACTCGAAGGGTCAGGACCAAAGAAAGACACATCGAAAGTGAATAAGACGAGACAGTGAGTCAGAGACGAGCACGCACAAGAGAAATAAAAAGTTAAGTGAGAGGAGCAGACCCGTGGATGAAAAATTTAGACAAACAGAAGGAAGAGGGAGGGCGGGGTGAGAGGAAGGGAAGAGGCTGCCAGCGGGATTTCACGAGGTGAAGGAGAGGTAAGGGAGGAAGAATAAAGGCTTTATTTTTCTTCAGAATGTAGGTTTTGTTTGCTTTTGGCACAAAACAGCCATTTATTCCCACTGTAAAGTTTGTTTCTAAACTCCTGATTGGAGACATCAACTGTCCTTCACACTCAAACTGGCTGTTCATGAGAAATTCTGGACATTAGAATGGATTGTCTTTAGCTTACAATAAAACCACAATTTAAAGAGAACAAGTGACAAAGGAGCTAGACAAAGTATGAAAGTGCATTAATAGGAATGTAGAGTATAATGCAATGTGTCTGTATGAACATCAAATATCAGGCAAAGGGCCAAAAACAGGGAAGATGAAGGTTAGACAGAGGGAGATGGCAGGGAGGGAAGATGATGGAAAAATAAGGGACAGAAGAGGAGAACGAGGAGGGGAAGAAGCAGGAACATAGAGAGGGAGTTCAACAAGGTTGTCATCTTAGTGATGCTGATGTAATCCCTAAAATTAGCAGCAACAACAGCCGCAGATAGTGCCCCACTGGTACACTGCGCTGCCCAACTTACTGTACTCTACGCACACTCATGCACATCAGGATGTCTGCACCTTTCAAAAACCAGCTTCAAGAACAAAATTTAGGACCAAAGCTGTCACTGCATGTTAAAAATACCACCTTCCGTAACTCCAGATGTCAGATCATTCATTTAAAGTCTTTTTAAAGACTATTTAGAGAAAGCGTTTGAATGTGTGCTTTGTGCATGGAGGATGAATGCAGCAGGAGTCCAGCAGCAGGGCTGGAACACCGCCGGGCGACTGTGGTTTTGTTGGTTGTTTGAAGGCATCGGCCCAAGACTGAGCTGAGTACTTTGAGCCTGAGTCACAATTTGAGAAAGTAAACAAGTCATTGATTGGCACATGATTGTTGTACTCGCCCCCGCCAGCTGTTTGGAAGAAAAATATTTTGGTCTTTTTGGTTTTGTTTTTTTTCGTTTGTGGTCAGTTATCTGATGCATTGCTTATCCGTTTTTTTTTTTGTAGACGCCGAGTGCAGAAAAACAGACACATAGGGTCCTTGATGTAATCCATTGATTTCTGCAGGTGTGCTCTGAAGTCTGAGTTTTGTTCAGCTTTTTTTATGAGTTGTTTGGATCTATAAAATCCAACTTTTTGTGCACAAGTGGGGACAAGTATGGCTTTGTTTGGGATCTGTCACGCAAGCAAACAACAAGCGTTTGCAATAAAATTGAAAAAAGATGGAAAAAGAACCAACAGTTTGATGGGGTGAATGTGACGAGGTGTACTGAAATCTTTTGTCCAAGATACAGTCGTTCTTATTTAAATTTATTAGAACACCAGTGTGGCTGGGTTCATCAACAGTGGGAAATTGACTCTCAAAAGGTTTCAGCTTCAAGGTGCTAACCAGTTTGTCTTGAAGCACCACCACCTTCATGATGCCCAGAGCAAGATAAAATATTGTCACGTGTTATTCACAAGTCCAATTAACCCTTATTAGATCCATACCACCACTATTTCATTCCCCAACCAGCCTCCCCTGCTCTCCTGTCTTAACCCCTCATGACCCTGCCTTTCCTTCACCCCATCCTTCCTACCTCTCATTAAACCCCCATGTGACCTTCCCACAACCTTCACCTTTCTGCCCCATCCTTCCATCCCCATGCCCCGCCACCCCTTTTGCTGCACGCCCACTCATCTTTTTCATTACCTGTCAACCCCCATTATCTTCCAGTCTTTATTTCACCTTCCTTCTCCTCCCCCTTCTCCACTGGTCCTCCAGAGCCCCTCACCCTTGTATATCCATCTTTTCTTAATCCTTAATTCCTCATCACTCCGTCACGTCTGTTTCTCTTCACCATTTTCAAAGACACGTGGTAATGTTACTCATATTTATGTCACATTTTATATAATTTCCTACCCATCTTCTACCTCCCCCCTCTTCATTCTGTCCTTCTCCTTCCTCTCCTCTTTGATTTTTTAAAAGGTTATTCTCACAGCATCTGTGCTTCAGTGGACATCAGAGAGTGAAAGGACAAACAGGAAAAGAGGAAAGGAAATCTGCATCAAAATAAAGTGGCAATGCCAAGTCATGGTTTTCTTTCTTTGGCTGCTGAGTCACCTGAATGCCAATTACTTTTTTTCTTTGTTAGTCCTTGAAGACTGTTTTTAAGGGTTTGATTGTTCTACTGGTTGGCGGAAAGCAGTCGCATTTTTGCTTCCATTGACACACCAACTTTTCCCATAGGGGGATATTTATTTATCTTTTCATATTTCAAGCATTTCAGTTAAAATTAACAAAAGTATGATGGAAAGAAATGCGATATTGTTTGTAAGGAATGCTGTTAAACAATTGGCTTAACAATACTGTAGATGGGGTAACAGCATCGGTGATGACAATGCTTGACGAGATGAATAATGAAACAAGTTGGCGAAATAAAAAAAACACCCTAATGCATCTGGTTTAAATTTAATACAGCTTTCCAGGCCTTAATACCAACATCCTGCTGTATTTCCTCATCACCAAGAGTTTCTGTTGGTTTTATACTTGATGTAAATTACTGTCAGCGACGAAAAGAACTGTCGGCCCCTGTTGATGCAATTCCTTGATTACAAGGCTATTAATTTGCACTTGATTAGACACTTGATGAGATTAAGCCATTCATACAGTTAATTTGACATCATTTGCATCAATAAAACTAGAAACTATCGTGGTTGAACATCCAATAAAACAATAAGGGTAATATAGTGATAATAATGCAGACCTCTTTATAGTCGCACCATTTTCTGAGCGAAAACATACACATTTTTGTTCTCATGGCCTTTCTTATTCTTCTCCTCCCCCCTTCTTCCTGGCTCCCTGTCTCTCCCTGGGGGCCCTGCTGGGTCTAGCAGTGGCAGAGCTGGCTCGAGGCCCTTGGGGGGTTTAGTTGGGCCCACCTGCATTCTGATAGAATGAGACCAGATGAGCTAAGGAACGGACTGGATGCATTAAAGCAGCAAGGGGCTTTAAAACATAAGCAGAATGTTTAAGCTCTGCAGAACTACAGGGAAGAACAGCAAGACAGACATACATAAAACCTACATACTGAGAGTATCCGCATTGGAACACACAGCTGAAAAGTACCATGAAAAAAAGTATTAAAAAGCCAGGCACACCGAAACACTGAGAAATAGTCCCTCACCAGCACATGTGCAGTTTTACCGGCACGCACATTTTCAAAAACACGCACTCTCACTCACTCACGCTAATGACAATGAAAATGAAGCCAGGAATATTACGGGAATGTTAACAACTTCATCGTTACATGATGCCAAGCAAAACTCTATAAAACTGACCAACACCAGGGAGCTCGTTCCAACACAATCAGCACAGGAAATTGACTTTTTCAACAAACCACCACAGTGACTGGAGCTCCACAGATTTCCCAGACATGTTTCCTGCACAAACAGGCTTTTTAAAAGGGTAAATTGAGTTTTTTCAACCAGCAACCTATTTCGCAATGTTTTTATCTCTCTGGCTTTTGTTTGATATCTAGTGTTGGCAAAGAATGTTGCCCATTTCCCATCCATTGTTAGCGCAGTTAGCTTAGCTGTCACACTTAACGTCCTGCTGAGCCCATTCAAACTTTAACACTTGATATGGTAACAAAAAAAAAGAATTGTTAGAATATTTGTATTGAACAGCCAAATTCTGATTCAACTGACATAATTCTGAGTCGGGTACAGCCTTAAATATAGGCTTGTTTTTTCTCCATAATGTAATGGTGGGCTATTGCTCCAAAGAATTACATCGCAGCCCGTTTCACATCTGCCGGCTGCAGCACTCTTGCTCAATACTGGACCACTTTCAAACATTGTTGTTCCATTAGTCATTGGAAACATTGGAAAATCAGGTTGTGGTTAAAAAATACCAAAGTTTCCCCTTAACATATGGATGCTCGGAACAACCATTCTTGCCTGCCAAACTGACTGGCAGAGACAAACTTTCCAAGCCAATTTACAAGAGCATCTTCCCTTCACCCCATCCCAGTGACCTTCAAACCTGAGGGGAGATTGAAAGATGATGCAGAGTCATTTTTCCATTAGTCTTCACACCAGGTTGACACAGTTATGACAAAGCATTCGTGTGAGTCACTCCTATGACTTGCCCACTAAATGATGAGCGCAACCTTAGATTTAACCTGATTGCGAGCGGTGATGTTAAGAGTAACTTGAGTAATGGCACTGCATGACCAGCACAAGCTCATCAAATTGAGCTAATATGATACCACCAAAGACAGAATCATCAAGGTCAAGTCAATGCTAATGGCTCCCTAAAAATAAACGGGTAAAAGATGAGGTAAGAGTTACAATGAATGTGCAGTTAAAGCGTTAAAGCTACTTGAACCATATAAAGACCAAGCAAGCTTTTACATCTAGTTCCAACAATGAAAAACATCTAAAAATTAAGACATTAAGCAGAAGACGCTACATTCTAGAGATCAAAAGATCTTATGTGACCTCGGAAACAGTAGATGACAAAACAACTTTACCACTAAGGACATTTAGTTGCTGTTCTGGAGCTTTCGAATGACACGATCTTCCTCAGCAAAAGATGATGCCTCCTCCACACATAAGATTCCAAAAAAAGTAGGGTGCCAACAAGCACTACGTGTCCTGGGGACTTGCCAGTAGAGGGGCTTCAACTGTTTTCTCTGGTCCTGGTGCTGCTAATCTACTTATGATACCAAAAACGTGTGACGTGGTTTTGAAAATAAGTACAAACCTACCACTGGCCACTATTTTGCAGTGTTACGTAACTTTGTGGCCATGCATCGGTTTCCTTGTGCAATGTACTGTATATATGTTTAAAGTAACATACCCGACTCAACTGTTATTTTGCACAGAGCTAAACAAAGATAGATATTTTAACATAAACAATCAAAGATGTTTTACAAATTTGGGGATTCTGGCTTAAAGATAGCCTACTACTTATTGCCCCAGCGCCAACTAGAGGTTAGAGCAGCTATTAAACTGGTCTGCGAAAAACCTGACAGAACACTTCGTCCTCCTCAGGCTTTAAATTTTTCTTAGTGGGAGCTGGGAACAGAGGGAATGAAAGTAATCTTGAAAGGATATTTAACCATTAGTGGTTGAGCCCAGCTAGCTGTAAGAGTTTTGCTCACTACTGTTAAGGAAGTTTGGTATAAATAGTTGTGTGAAGAGATTTCTAATCAGTGACTAAACTGCGTACAGTAATGTGGGCAGACAGGACATATCTATGGTAAAGACAGAGATTAATTTTAGAAATCTTGCCTAGAGTGGCTTTCACAAGCCTCCTCCTCCGCCTAAAGGAATTTCATTAGATGCTCACTGGTGGCTGATGCTTTACATTATTAATGCAGGTTTTCACCCGTAACTCACGTGCCAGGTTAGCCAAAGAGGGGAAAGAAATGCTAAAGTGTTTGGAAGGAAAAAAGACAGCAGACGTCAGACTCTCTGACTTATGACACAGGAAGTTTGCTAAACCACAGACGTTGCAAGAGACGCGGTGTTTCCGGTGTGTACCGACACTGGATTGCTTCAAAACAGCAGAGAGGATGCTGCTTCATGCTCTACACGTTTCCACAGGCATGTTCAAGACAAACCGAGTAACTTAAAACACAAACTGCTTCTCACAGCAGCAAATGAACCCTGAAAAATATTCAAAACAAATCACTATTTTAAAGTGATTCTAAAAGAGTGTAAACATCTGTGTGTCTATATTCACACCGTGTAACTGGCTTGTCTCTGAAATACCAACGTATTAAACTCTGAATTCAAAACAACTTGGATCGCTACGACAGAATAACATCACTCTCTGCTGATTTTATCCAAGGCCGTGCAAACTGAACTATGCTGTGCAGATGGCTGAACCTGCATCATGTTAAATTAATGATCCGGGGGTGGTATGGAGTAGCCTGGCTGTAAAAGCCCTTCAAGCAGGTCTCCCCTGCAAGGCAAATGAGGTGATGGGTTCATCTATCTGGACTTGTCCAGTGAGGGAAAGACAGTAACCCAGAGAGGCATCTGATGTCTTAATGAAGTGACTTTCTCTGTGTGCATGCTTCTGTTTCTCTGCAGTGTGTGTGTGTGTGTGTGTGTGTGGTATAAGTCTGAGTCATTAGTGAATCCCAGTGGTCTGTCATGGCAGCGAGACAACGCACAGGATCTTCTGTCTCTCGCCCCTCTGGAAGTGGAATCAGGTTCCTGGATCAATGGGAATCAATCACAACCAGTGTCGTCACGGAGAAAAAAAGACATAAAATAAAATAATAAAATAAAGCTTGATCTAATCAGCAATTTGTCTGTCTCTGCCTCTGGAAACCAAGACAAAATATACTCAGTAGGTGTACTTAATGGTGTGATGTGTAGGTAGAAGCCGTATTGTTCTTTGTTCTCGACTCAAGATACAGCAGATGCTCCAATTTCTGATCCATTATTAAGATTCTTCTCAATTCATAGCTTCAGGAACTTTCATTCACTCCAGAGCAAGCCATTAAGACGGAGAGAGAGACACCAGACACTGGTGCACACCAGTGATAATGGATTACTGATGTTATTATGGTCCAATAAGGCCTCTAAACAACATCCTCTGACCCACTGCCAGAAAACAGTTCTCTTTGAGTGTGTGTGGTGCGTGAACAGTATACATTTGTAGCCTGTGTAACATCCTCCCATTACCATCTTATCATTACGAATGGGCAACCCCCAAAGATACATTCAGTAGCATCTTTGACATAACAAACATGCCTCCATCCACACATCAACATTCAGAGATTTGTTTGAGCAATTTCTTGTCATATTTTTGCTGAGGTATATCTCGGCATATTAAAGGGTGATCTTTGACTGGATGTTGCCATTGTGAAAGTCCCACCTTTTATTACAAGGCTATTTCATTGCTGAGTGATTGCAGTTTGGAAAATACCACATTTAGGAGCTCCCTCCGCTGTAGGAAGGTGCAAAGAAAGCTCTGGCACCAGAATTATGTGTATTTGTAACACTGGAGCAAAAAAAAAAAAGTCATAGTTCAGTGCCAGTACTTAGCTTTTTGTTTTTAAGATTTTGACTTGATGGCTCTCTAGTGTGGGGAACCTGGCTGGTGGCTCTGTGTGTCACCGAACCACCACGAATGCACTAGATGGACAGACAGACAGTTTCTAGCGTCTTCAAATCATCAAATCAGGAAACAAATCATGTCTACCTCTTTCAGAGATGTGCGCCGATAATGTTCTGACCTGAATCTGAGGGAAAACCAAAAAACCGTGCCATCCGGAGTCATCTCAAACCTGTCTCTGTCCTGTCAGGTTTAAATGTCAACACTGAGCGCCTCGTCCTCCATTTGTTAACCACTCCGTTGTTGCTCCCAGCATGCATCTGTTTGTTCCACAGTTAGCCCCATTCCGATCCGCCACCCACAGTGTTGGTACACAGCAATGCGTGCATGTGTGTGGCAGCCTTAGAATTACTCGCTTTTCCCAACACAGCCCATTTCTAAACAACAGGTGCCTGAACCACAAGTGACTCACGTGCACATTCATGCACGCACACACACACTTACAAACACACACATACGTCAGACACATAAACAGAAAAAAATCCTGATAGATGTGGTAACAATGCAAGACAGAAAGATGGAGCAGAGAAAGACCTAAATGTGGGGAAGGATTCATTTTGTAATTCGTCCTACCTGGTTGTTGACATAATCCTGAAGACATCAGCAGAAACATGAAAAGGGAAGAGAAAGAAACAATATACAGTCATAATGAGACAGTATGCAAACTCTATGTCTGTGTGTGGTGAGAGTAAAATGGGTACAGGCTAGCACATCACATCCTTCCAATCTATATAGTCATGTAATAAAAATAAAGTGAGCACGTCAAGGGCCCCTTTCAGTCACTTAGCAATGACTAGAGTACAATACATGGAATATAGAACTCAGATCTCTTGTATTAGGGATGTTTTCTTTTTGCCAAGTGTGTCTCGAGTTCATCCTGCCCTCCAGTCTCGCTCAAATTAAATGCAGGACTACTATCATTATCTGTATTTCCAGGGCAGTTGTACTGTTCCACTTGTTGTTGTCCTGCTTCTTTGTGCTGCGCTTGCACATCAGAGCGGGTAGCCTTTACATAATAAATGCCCTCACGAAATATAATGTGGTGGGATCCAGCAATGCTGAAGGCAAGAAATGTAATTTGACAAAAAAAAAAAAAAAATGGAACAATTACCAAGAGACTGCAGAGCCACGAAGGGTTGGCAGAAGACACTTAAAGCTCTCCATTAAGCCCCTTTGTAACACCCACGGGAGCTTTACATGAGCTGGGACAAGTGTGTGTGTGTGTGTGTGTGCTGAAGTTTGTGTGCCTGTGTGTGTGGGAGAGCATGGCTTCTAGTGATTAGTCAAAACTGTAACTGACACACGGCTGGCGTCAGTGATCGTATCAGAAGGAGGGAACTTCAACACACACACACACTCAGTTTCAATACTTTTCTTACACAGAGTTTGTTCAAGAAAAACTCAAAAAGTGGCTTTAAGAGAGACATAGTTTGTTTCTCTCTACAAACTTTGGGTCACAATATAATGTTTTTCACATTTATCCTCTCTGTGAGCACTCAGAGATATTCACAAGAATGTTCAGTACCACTGAGCGCTCGATATAAACTGTCCAAAAAGTTTTTTTCCCACTCAAATCTTCTTCATCATATCTTTAATTTACCAGAAAATATTGATCTTTGTGCATGTAGACCATGCTGTCGTAGTACTTCAAGTATTATAGGAGGAATAGCAGGATTTGACAAGTAGAAACTGAGGACACTTCCAGTGTGTGTCATCTGCCACTGCTGAAACTAAAAGCACTAATTAGTCAGGATGTCAGCAGGTTCCATAAGATATTTAAATCCTACCAAGAATTTATCTTAAGAAACTCTTAAATCAGCCTAATACTGATCAAATATATAAAACCTAACTAGTTATGTATGTTCAGAAAAAGAAATCAAAGGTTAAGTGGTGTGTAACAGTGTTTTAAGAAGATGATACTCTTCTTTCTTACTGTTACTAAGTGAAGCCTGTCATTGTATAGTGCTACTAGCGATGGTGTGTTGCTCCTACCGTGTTGTAGCCGGCGGGTTCTTGGCCGTCTGTGATAAGTTCCCGCTCTCCCCTGGGGTTGACCCTCCTGAAGCGCCGTCTGGACCTCCGTTGGGATCCCTCCCTCTGCAGAAAACTGTCGTCCCCCTCGCTGCCGTTATCCACCTGCAATACACAGTCAACAACCTCCTCAGAATAGTAGCTTCTCCGGGATTCACATCCACAACCTTCAGGTGTGTGGGGACAGCAGTCTGAGACCGGAGAGCACGGCTCAGAGCAGCTGCGTTTTAGTAGTTCAGACTTTTGGATGTTAGGAACAGAGTTGCGTTTTGTAAATCCCAAGTTCTGGTTCTCAGTTTTTGATTTCTCTTTCTTATAATCCAAGTTTTGGGTCTTAAGATCCGTTAGGTTCTGAAAGTCTGAGTTGTTATCCTTGAGTGCGCTCTCTTCCGTTCTCCCTGTCTCTGCTTCATGCCCCTCTGAGATCTGGACCTGCTCCTCTGCTGGCTCCTGGTTGAACATCCAGTTCTTCCAGAGCACAGACAGCCGGTGCCAGCGGAGCACACTCATCCGGACACGAGGACGGGATCAGTACAACACATAAAAGCAGGAAATACCATGGAAGAGGAAAAACAAAAGCAGTGGGGAAACACTTCTAGACAAAAGATGAATAGAAGTGTTGCGTCCAAATTTTAAAGAGACTCCTTAATCCTGAGGGATCCAGCAACATTACATCCTTCGGGGCGAGCATCCACAACAAAAGAAACACAAGAACCAAATTAAAAGAACAAACAACTGGAGTGACGATGAGGACAAAAAAAAACAAGGGCTGTCCCTCTTTTGGACAAGAGTTGTCCTCTTCTGAGAGCCAGAGAGTTCAAGACAAAGTTCAGCTGCTCAACACGTTGCATACTGACAGACTTACTCACATGCTCTCTGTCTCTCTCTCTCTCTCGCTGCTGGAGACACGCGCACAGAGCATACACTGAGCCCACAGTTTCCTCCAGGAAACCGTAAATACACAAATATCCTCGCCAGGCAGAAAAAACAGCGCAGCACACAGATTCCGGCCATACAATTCATTCCCCATAGGCTCTTTGTGCTGGTCTGTTGTTGCTGGAGGAATTTGTTTTCTTTCTCGATTGCATAATGTTTAGTGAGTCAATTGCCTTATTATGTCAGTAATGAAGAAACAAGAGATTTTAAATATGTTACCGACTTTGAGAGGACACAATTTGTGATGATTTTGCTTCAGCTTGTCTTTTATTTGTTATTTTTTTCTTACACGTGAATGTTTTATAGTTGATAGTTTGAATATTAGGTTTGTACCAAAGAGAGCAGAAATACGACTAGATATTCCAACTTTAACTCTTCCTGTTACATCCTTTACTTGAATATTGTTTTCTTACAAAACTGTTAACAGAGAACTGCACCGATTTAGCATTGCACTTTTATTACCGTCGGGCTCATGATGAATGTCAACCAGCAGCAGAGTCAGGAATGTTGTGTTTTTTATTCCACACATTCCTCTTCCTGGCGCCTACATCACCCATAATGCAACTCAAACACACACAGTTCATTTGGAGCTTCAGTTGTGTTATGGCGGCTGATTTAGCCTCAAGCTCTACTCACTTCAACATTTTCTACATTTTCAAATTCTTCATCCCCAACCAAAACTGCCTTAAATGATGTCAATTTAATTAAATGTCTTTTAAGTGTCCCATGATGTGAGGCTAGTGGGTAAGGGAGATCATGCCTTTGCGGTAGCTGCTCCAAAGCTTTGGAATAGCTTTCCGCCCTACATCAAATGCTCCCCCTCCATTGACACTTGTAAGACAAACCTTAAAATGTACATGTTTTCAATGGCCTTAGGTTGTTTGTCGTGGTTTTAATATTTTACTATTTTCTAATCTTTTTTATGTATGTAATTGTTTTTATCGGTTTAGTTCGGTTTTATATTTGTGTACTTTTTATATCGCTACATATTTGTGTCATTCTTTTATTTTGTACAGCACTTTCGTCAGCTGTGGTTATTTTTAAATGGGCTTTATGGGCTTTATTGATCTGATTTGATTTGATTTGATTTGATTTAAACTCTCCGGTATGCATCAGGTGATTCATACTATATTTCAAACACATTTTCTTTGTTTGTTGCCCTTGTGTGTTTGTCCACCTAGCAATACCAGGATGTATACAGTTATCAGGCACATAAATTTAAAGCTTTTAAAGACCATTTCAAGATGATTTTTAACCAAAAAAACCTCATTATCAACTTTTTCTTATTCAAGAATTGCCGTTGAGTATAAAGATATAAAGATAGTAGTTTATATGTAGTCCTGTGCAGAGGTAGGTTTTATGCAGGAATATAGTTATCAAAGTGAGTAAGCTTAATCTACATTTGCCAACAGTATAACATAAAAAGATGGTATGAGGTTTAGTGGTAGATTTAAAAATTTCTATCATCAAAAATGTGGACTTTCAGGCAGAAAGGCAAAAATAAGTTTAAGGATGAATTAATGAAAATAGATAAAATGTTTGTGACGATTAAGTCCTCAAGAAATTAAACTTTAAGACATTTTAAGGACCTGCATATGCCCTGCGTACATTCATTTATGTGTTGCCAACAGCATGTAAATCATGCACCACGTTACCCACGTGCCTAAATTCACCTCTTCTCACATAACACATGACATGCTTAAAGGTTTGTGGTCAGCTGTTAATGCTTAGCAGTTCATCCTTGCCGGTCCAGAATATTGATTGGATAATTTGGCGCCGTTTAACAAGTGTGCTCTATGTTCCTGTTTGCCTGGTCAGAGTATCACTGCCTGTTGTTCAGTCTTCCAGTTTATTAAGCTTTCTGTCATTGTGCCTGCGAGTCGAGGAAGCCAAGAGGGGAGAGGGATTAACAGGATCCATCTGCTGATGTTTGAACATTTCAAAGAGGCATCTTCTTCACTTCTCTTCCTGTCTCTCTCCTTTACTTATCTTCATTTTGTTACTTTTAATGACTCTTCTTCCCTGGTTGGTTGTGAGGCTCTCGCACCTTCGCACCTTCTACCTCTTACTACTCATCTGCACCTAGTTATGTAATACGCTATAAGCTGTAGCTGCTGACAGCTAAAATGCTTTAATTAGCACTCCTGATGTCCGTGCATTCATTCCTGTTCTGTATGTGCATAATATGAATCAGAAATAGAATAACTCGATCTATTTTACAATCCTGCAGGCTATTCACAAATTATTATGTGCTTTATAGCGTTTCCAATAAAAAAGCTCACAGAAAATATTTATTTTATTTTTATTTTATTGCTTAGAAAACCCAGGTGGTGCAGTGCAAGTGATTTGTTTTGTAACGCAAGAGTCAATACGTTTCATGCTTTGTTGAGAAATCTAATGTACAGATTTATCTGTCGACTGAATGGGTCCCATAACTCCATTATTATCCTGCTGTCAAATCCCAGTCTAAGTTCTTTGCTGTACCAGTCACCTATGTGGAAATACTGGTATGAGTGCCTTTTTTAAATCTATCTGTGTGTATGTCTTTTAAATGGACCTTGAGTCTATGAAATAAAAGTTGATTGATTGATTATCTTTTCCAATAAATAAAAAAAGTATTACTTTTACTTCCAAGATCCAATACAGAATACATCTAGAACTGTAAGTTATAAAAGATGAAATGGCTAGGCAGGATTTTAGTATGACATCTTTCAAATAGTCTTTCTGCTTGCCCCTTTGAGGCTACAATGTGGCACTGTGCTCAGTATAAAAGAGTATACAGGGTTTCCACCAGAAAATTCACTAGGCCGAGTGGCAAGTATCTTGTGATGGTGCTGGTGGCGGGCGCAGGCTGGTGGAAAACTGTCTTTTTTTAATGGTTGCCAGCAACAGACTTTGTTTTGATTTTCATGTCAACAATGCAGCTAAGTTAAATTACAATATTTCATCTTTATGTGTGAAAAGTAGCATTAGGTCTCATGCATATGGAATACAATGCAGATTAGGTGTGTTTTCATGAGTGAAACAAGATTTTGCCTCGGTCACCTGAAAAAGCTAGAAACAGCCCTGCTAGCTGGTGTGTCTCCTCGACAAGATGCACCAGACAAAATGTAATGTAGAGATGTTATTGCAGCCACATGTCCCCGATGGGATGCTAAGGACTCACTCACTGTGAATGCAAACGTCGACTGCTGACTTGTTAAAGAAGCAACAGACAGCATTTTTGCCTATATATATCATTATTGAAATAATGTGGGTTGCACAGGGTCGTATACACAGTAAAATCAGACTATCAGCGTTTACATAGGTTACTTAATGGCTTTGCAATCTTTGCAATAAGCTTCTGCCACCGGGGACGAATTTTCGCGGAAAAAATCTGCTTTACGGCAGGAAATGTGTCATGTATTGCCAAACTGGTCGGTCAGCCAATCAGGGACTGGAGCTGGTCCTTATGAGGAACTGGCCGTGGCATGAGATAGTTGAGTCGGGAGCACAATGGCAGACGGACAAAGTTTGGAGACAAGTGAAAAACAGCCTCCCAAAAGAAAACGAGCTAATCTGTCCGAGGAGGCAAAGAAGAGCAAAAAGGAGAGTGATAAAAGAAGAGGAAAAACAAGAGTAAACCTCAGTCTGGCATTCAAGAGATGGAGGGAGCTCCATGACCAAAGAGGCTTCAACACCGGTGTCCAGTTAGCTTTCTTTCTAATGGATCAGTAAGTAACACGGCTAAATGTTAGCTAGACGAGAGAGGACTGTACTGTACTGGCTGCTAGCTCATTCCTACCTGGCCAGCATCGCAAATTGCCGCAACCAGGGACCGGGCAGAGTGTTGGTTGGCTGACATCGTCGTTGCCATTCTACGGCAGCCCTTGGACAGTGATATACCCCCACACACCTTCTTATTCTACATATACATAGAGGTATACTGGTGGCTTTACAGCCTACATTTTTTTGATTATCTCTGATCCCCAAGGTCAATTTGGTCTTTGCGACAGTGCGAGCAACACCGCTGACGCTAGGTGGCGCCAAGCTAACAAAACCCCGAATCCTATCTGTTGCCTCTTTAACTGTAACGTTACCGTTATCGCCGAACAGCTTAGCATTAGCTAACTGGTAACGTTAACATTATACAACTAATTTTAACTTATTGACTTGGGTTAAATTCCCTGTCAAAGCAGCAGCTGTCATGAGGTCAGAGGCTGGCAGCTCTGTGTGTTCTATTAGTTTAATTTCCATCAGCATTTATTGTTACGTAATCAGGGTTAATCTTTGGTTAACTTAAAGGATAACTTCGGTATTTTTCAACCTGGGTTCAGTATTGAAGGAGGCGGGTGCAGCCGGCAGCCGCAAAACGAGCTAAAATGGTAGATATGGGGGCAAATGCGTCCCGTATAAGTTTGCGCATTAAAAGTGCTTTTTTTTCGCCACTGACCGGTTCAGATCGCCAGTGCTATCTCTGTAACATACTAAGCATTTCCCTTACCCTTCACTTCCTCTGGGCTGCGTGTGACGTCATCTCGCGAGAGCTTTGCTTGTTGCCAGAAGAAAACAGAGGAGCCATGCTGAGCGCCGCTCAGAGTGGCGTTGGTTGTCCCGGAGTACAGTTGAGAGTTTTACTGCATTGGTATCATGGCTGCATATTTACCCGATTTCAAGAATGAAGATGAGCCCTTTTATTACGATGGCCGCCCGTACTTATTTGAGCCAGAGTATACGGACGAGGAGCTCCTACAAATTGAAGAGCAGACGAGGATAGAGAGAGAGGGCCAACAAGCAGACGAGGGTGAAGCAGCGGCTGCACAAACGCGAATCTCTGAGGATTGGTGGTGCTCCTGTGGTTGCTGTGTCTCAGATAGCACTGGCGATCTGAACCGGTCAGTGACGAAAAAAAGCACTTTTTAATGTGCAAACTTATACGGGGCGCATTTGCCCCCATATCTACCGTTTTAGCTCGTTTCGTGGCTGCCGGCTGCATCCGCCTCCCTCAATACTGAACCAATTTTAAAACGAGTTGTACCTATGAATCATATACACACATACACATGGGGAAATAGGGCCCAGGTTGAAAAATACCGAAGTTATCCTTTAAAAAACGTCTTAAAATTACAAAAAATTAATAAATATATATATCCCTAATACTTAGGCCAGGCTGCCTGGCGTGCAATACACTAGCGGAAACCCTGGTATAATTTTGTCAGTGTAAAAGCACCACAGATTTTATAAGCAGCCATTGTTCACCCCCCCAACCCCCCACCCCCCAAGACCTCGAGTCAGTCATGTGTATTCACATAAGTCTTACACACCCATGATCATCCAAAAAAAGTTATGAGATGTGACTACTGTGCTTGTGTTGAGGAGGGTAAAAGACTATGAGCTGAAGAACCACAAGATAGGACTGAAATTTTAGCTTCATGCTTTCCTGTATTCCCATATGTAACACATACAAAACATTCCCATGATATCACAAAAAAAAAAAAAAAACCGACAAGACTAGGAATATATCTCTCAAAGGCACACATCTGAGAGCTGTCTGATTGAACACGATCTCACACATCGATTATAAAGCGGCTTTAAAACACGAGAGAGAAGATGGACTTAAAGATTTTCTGTCACTGCTGAAATGGGACTCAATAGCTGCCACGGGTTCAAATAGGGGAACAACCTTATGTGGAGCTCTGCTGTGATACACAGAATAACTACTGCATCGTGGGTAGTTTAGCTGTAATGGACTCTGAAACAGCTGTATGAGGGATAGTTCAGCTATAAAACACCAAATAACAGTTGTAAAAGGAACCAGTGCTGGTATCGATGTGTCCCTTTTCGCTGCAAAAAAATGTCATCTCGCCTCGTTTTAACGAGCCTCGTGAGACAGACAGCCTGAAGGTAATGCACACGAAATTCTAGGGGGAAAGGTTAGACGTGTACCCGACTTTCATGTCTATCCTGTGACCACATAACCATCTTTTTTGTCTCACTGTGTATGAGCCTCTCTGGCTGCTTCACTGAATAAACCCCCCTCCCATCTATCCCATGACCACCAGTTCTGTCAGCCACTGAGAACTCTTGCCTTTATGTTTCTGACTTACTGTCATGGCCATTATGTGGCCATACTTCCTGTTTCCTCTGTCCATTTAAATATGTGCGTGACCAACTACATAACTACACATCTACTCATCAGTCAGTTTACATTCCTCTCTGTCTATTTGCATTACATTACCCCCTTTTACTAACTTTTTTCTTGCTCTATTCATTCATTTCTTACTCCCCTCTTCCCGCTACTCACTTCCTTTCATTCCCCTGCATTCCCACCACACACACAAACACACACACATACACACTCAAAAACAACCCCGCCCTGTCAGTCTGTGAATGTCACCCCTGTCCATCCTGTGACCAGAGTTATGACGATAGCCACAAATTACACTCCCTCTACTATTCCCATGGCCCTAATTAGCTGATTGGCTGCAATGCAGTGTGACTAGACCACAGTCCCCCTGCTCCTGTGTGTTTATGCATTCATCTAGAGTGTGTGTGTGCATGTGTGTGTGTGTGTGAGTAAGCATGTTCGTGTTTATTTGGGTTCCTGACAGCTTTTCTTGGCATTTTCAGTTCTCTGTGGTTATCCAAGAATTCCTCCGGTTTTATGTCTAAAGGCATCACTGATGATACACCGAGGTGCTTCCCAGAAATCATTCGTCACCCAACCAGCACCACTATGTGTTCTTTTTGGATATAGGCAAAGATGTGCGACTGTTTTCTTTGTCTGTTCAGCTATTAACATTCAAGCTGACTACCCAGTTTTTCTCCTATTTATTCCAAACAAGCAGCTCCTGCCTGAAACCAAACAAGCACCAACTCCTGTGCATCAGAAGGATTCTCCCAGGAAAGTGTCATCTGACAGCAAATGTTACAGCTTTCATTCACTTGGTATAGGATGAAAGGCAGCTGTGTCAAACATCGAGCAAAAGTCGGATTTTGCTTTTTTTGGGCATGTCGTAGATTGATACAGTGATACAGCTTCCACCAATCATTTTTGTAGACACAAGCAGCACCTCATCAGATGAGTATACAAAGTGAAATCACTCCTTATACCCTTCAATTTTTGACTTATCAGTTACTCATTTAATCTTGGACATGGTGCCAAGTACTTCTGAGTGATGTTCGAGTGTTACTTGGATGGAGACGAACAGTTGATTGTGGCGACGTGTCATTGCATTGTGCCGGCAAAGGGGTGAAAATTTGCTCATTCACCCAGGTGCAAAATTCCATCTGATCCAAGCCGATCAGAGCTTCAGCAATCACTGATTCATTGTAACCTTTCCCATTAAATACAAAAGCAAGAGGTTATAGTGGGTGTAAGGGATTTTCCATTTAGTGGGAAAGGGGCTTTATTGTTGAAAAGGAAGAACATGACCACGCCCAACCTGCGGCTGAATTAAGAATCTGTTGACAAAGTTCTTGACCTCTGCATACAGTCATGAAGTGTATTACAGAAGCAGTTACATTTTGGTCATAGATTCTTATCAGGCATCAAACAAAACAAAAGTCTGAATGCACACATGACTCAAACTGAGAATGTGGAGGGTTTACAAAGTGTTACATCTCTGTGACACCATGTAATTTCTTAAACAGGCTTCCCTTAATTGCTCTTCCTAAAAGCTGAATTGTGTTCATGGGGTTTTCTGTCCATACTCTAAGCTGAGTGGGTATGTTTATATTGATTTTTATCGTCTTAACTGTTATCTTGTAGCATTGTACAAAATCTCCAATTAGTCTTAGACATAGATGTGCTGTCAGATCCTTCTGGGAGAAACTGGCCCAGCAGTGTAATAATCACAGGATGTTTAAGACTGATTTTGCCTTTGAAAACTGGAACATCTTTTCTTTCGCTCAGCTCTGTGTATAACACAAATCTGTCTAAATATAGATGAGGTAGTCATAATCTGCCAATTTCAAAGACTTATATTATTATCATTATTGCCATTGCACATCTGTTAACGCCAACACCACTCATCACATTAGCGTAGTTCTGTGTATCCCCACCTGTGTTTTTGCCTATTGCACGTTTTTTAAACTGAGAACATGTGCATATTCCATATGTTGTGCATTTCATTCTCTTTGTTTTAAATCTCTGTATAGCTGTTTATATTATAGAATATACTGTACACTTTGCATATGGTAATGTAAATTTACATTTCATTTCTTAGGTTTTGCTGAATTCTATGCACCACGACACCAAGGGAAATTTCCTTGTGTGTGAAAACCTACCTGTCAAAAAACCTGTTTCTGATTCTGGCCCTACAGCTTGGCGGCTCCTGCTTTAGCATATTGTTTAGTTCTTTCCTTCCTATTAGTCTTGATACTTAATATCCAAACACCACCCTGCTCTGCTGCGCCACAGACCATTAAAAAAAAAAAGGTGGACAAAACAAGGATATGCTTGGATAATAACAACAATAACAGCCTCTACATAATCTCATTTCCTGATTCTCAGACAGAAATGCAAATGCTTGTCAACAAACATGCCCATATATGAAGACACAGACAGAAAAACACCTCACGTTCTCCCTGAGGCTCCAAACAGCTGATCAGCTTTGTGTTCTTGTAGGGCTCACTGCTTCCCCCCCCCCCCCTCCTTCATCACCATCACCATCACCATCACCATCGCCATCTCTCTCTACTCCTCTGGGATCACACACACACAGTGGATGGTTTAATACAAACTCAGGCAACATTAGTTCAAATCTATTCCCTCAGCCACAAACTATCTTATTTCCTTTTATTCAAACTGATTTTACCCTTTATTCCCCAGGTAACAGAGCGTGCTGGCTCTTTTCCTGCAACGCCCAACTTTACATTCATACAGTATCAAACCGTCTTAGCTAGAAGATCATCAGTACTCCCACCACTCCCTTTTACTGTCGCAATAGCCTCTGAATGGACCCACAGGGGTAGTTTAGGATTAAGTGCCTTGATGAAAGGGCACCTCGCTATTATAACCCTTTGTCAATGCAGGAACTTTACAGGAAGATAATGTCCTGATGTGCCTGGAACTATAGTGGGGGAATTTGGAGCCCTGAATGTTACTAACTGGTCAAACACAAGCTTCAAGGCTGCTACAAATTCAGTGCGGCATTTATTCACACAGTAGGCAAGCAGTGACATTTACTGTAATGTTTACTGCTGTTTAAGCAAAGATAATCGACTTCCAGTTAGTTCCTTTCTTCTTTGGCACGTCTCCCTTCCAACATCTACAGTTTTAAGACATGATAGTCATGCAACAGCTAAAAAACCCATGACAAACCTGTATCACAGTTGTTGCTTCGTCACTGCTCTGTTATCTAATTTATTTAACTGAAACAGTTCTTTGGAGGTGGTGGTTATGCAAGGAGCAAAGGGGACCTCCTGAGTTTAGTAGCTGTAGCTCCTTGTTTCCTGGGACTATTTGATCAAAAAATTCCATTGGTTCACAAGGGAGTGTTACTCATTTACTTCCCCCTCCTCCAGGTTTGTAGCTCTGTTACAAACACTCTTTCTTTTACCTTGAGGCTACTAGTGCTTCATTATTTTCCTGATTATTCATCTACTCTCTCCCTGTTTCTTTCTTTCTCTCTTTACAAAAAAGAAAACCTGAACGAACCGCACACACAAGCAAATAAACACTGAATACTGTTGAGTTCTGAACTCTATGTAATGTATGAAACAGCATAATTTGGAATGGGTTAAAAATATGCGAGTTGCGTTACTTTGTTTGATAATGTTCAGCCACTTACTTACACTGAAAGGATACATAAAGTATGTTGTATGATTAAGGACAAAACAGTGGTTGTATTACCTTTTTTTATGTGTATGATATTAGAGGAAAATTTATGTGAAGCAGTGGTGTAGGAGTTCACATAAATTTTAAGTTTGACATTTGGAAATCCATGTATTTGCCTTCTTGCCTAGAGTTAAATGAGAAGATCAAGACCATTCTCATGTCTGTGCCATAAAATAGGAGTCTACTGCCAGCAGGCTAACTTAGCCTAGCACAAAGGCTGTAAATAGGGGAAAAACAGCTAGCCTGGCTTTGACCAGCACCTCTAACACTAACTAATTAACATGAATCTGGTTTGTTCAATCTGCACAAAAGCTGAAGTCTTAAAATGACAAACCACCAACACATAACACACTGCAAAACCTCAACATATTGTCCTTACACTTAAAAAGTTTCATACTTTTCTGATTTGAAAAGCAGTGATTTTCAATTGTGTTGATATGCCAACATTATTAACTGTGTCTGTCATATAAAATTCTACAGTTAATTAATACAATCCGTGGTGCATAAAGTGTCTCTAAAAGATACTCTACTTTTCTTCTTTTCAGCTGTAGAGGAAAATGACTTTCTGCAAACGGGAATTTTCCCAGAAAAGAACTGCCTGGAGCACTAAATATAAATACTTTCAGAACGCAACTGGTCAAATTATTAGTGTTACGAACGAGAAGCGATAAAGAGTGGTAAATCTGACATTAATTTAAATGAAATCTTGCACATTATTACCTCAGTTTTAAGTGAGCAGAGTGACAGTCTGTCTAAGGATGATAAGGTTTCATCATTGTTCCCCTGGCTACAGTAATGACAGTTATGCAAGTCTGTACAGTCACAGCAACAGAAATCTCAGATGAGGGTTTCTTTGAAAATTCTCTGGAAAAATTTGCAGGGGACTTCTTGTAACACCTGAGAGTCCCCTCACTTTACTGGTACAGGTCAAAGATAAAGGACAGGTACGAATCAAGCAACGAGGTCATATCTGTTTAGAGTTTTATATTCCCTATAATAACATCAGTGGAAGTGATGCTACCTGCTGCTTTCTGTGTAAAACTTTACTGCTTATCTTGTCTTATCCCACATGATCCCTCTAGTCCCCCAGACACAAAGACTCTGGAGAAGGAAGACAGGAGAACAGGGAGGACGTTTAGGGAGAAGATGGAGACTGCGACCTTGTGGAGGCAGACAGAAACACACTGCATTTGTATGCAAAATATGGCATGTTACATGTAAGCTGAAAAAGTACATTTAAACATTCTCCTACATTTAAGAAGATAGCTTACCAGTAATTACACAGATGTCAAGTCTGTGCTGGGGAGCGGGGGGTCTATTTACCATGCTAGAAGAGAAAGATCTTAGACAGGACATGACACCACTGTGACTAATAAACTGGATTTGGAAAACAGCAAAGAGTTTCTTTGCCTGCATTGTGACACATACTGCTAGAATAAGAGAAGGATGAGAGTTGCAGATCTTGCTGGATAAACTTGCTACCATAGCAACATCAAGGCTACAAACATCCCATAATGCACTGCGCCCTGTAGGAGCTGGTGTTTGTTTGTTTTTCTTTTTGAAGATTTTTTCCCCCACGTTATTATACACGCTAGGCGTGAACCTGAAAGGGATCGTATGTTTGGTGGTGTGTTTGTGTAAGTGTGTGCTTTTATCTGGCTCACAAACTACTGGAGCAATCAGCCTATTGTTTTTTGTGCACATTTATGGCTGTATGCTAAAGGCCCTCTCGATGTTGTGGTGACTCCCAGTTGCTACAAAACCTGTTTAACTGACTGTTTTATACTGTCATTGACTGCTGACTCATCACTTTTCTTAGCTGGCCGGTAGGGGCCAAAGGTTTTCCGGAAATCGGCTTGGCTTAAAACAATAAGCTTTACCTTGTCTGTTGCAGGCCACATTTCGGTCTTTGTCGTGGCTCAAAAACTCCATCCATAGAAAAGTTTAATGTTGTTTAAACGGGAGCATCTGCAGATTAATTCCATACGCCGATATGTTATGATACACTAAAGTTAGGCAGAGGAAGGCACGAGATGAGTAAGTCAAATGTTTTTGTTATCTTCGCCACCATCTTGACTGTAAGGAAGCCGGGAGGGACAATTCCACCTCCCATAGTTGTGCCTGATTAGGCTGCCATAGCTGGAACCCGATTCTGTTTGTACCACACTGGGAACATTTTGGCTGCTTGATTTTGCTGAATAGGTCATTTTTCCTTGATATTTGTGCTTCTACCATAAGTAAGCAGGCTACACTTTTAAATGATTTCTCTTTTGGTGTATTTTAATTGTGTTTATTGTTGTTATTAATTACGCTGTAATGCTAGAGCCTACAGACAAAGTGAATATCGTTAAAAGTCCAGTTATGAATGACTCAAACGATCCAACCACATGGATCAAAGATTTGTGGCTGTGTTTTAGTTATTAAAAAAAAATCTTTCATCATTATTACATCGTATCTATGTTCAAATACTGTGCCTGTTAGCAGGAAAACTCGGTGCAACGTGCTGCAGCTCCATAATAGATGAAGGAGTCGCATATTTTTATTAGCTTCTGGGATGATTCTGGGATGCCTATGAATCGCGCTGCAGCATGTCTGCTTGAACAGAATTGTCAAGAATCACCACAGTTGGTTCTGGCAGCCAACTGGCGGAGTTCGGCACTCTACTGGGTGCACTTTTCTACTTTGGTAGGTAACAGTGTAGACATAATTCATACAACATAATTTAACCCCCTGCTTTTCAAACATAATTTCCATTGAAGAAATACCATCTTATGTTTGGGCCAACAGGGTAAACAAATACATATTATACAGTTAATTCTATTTTAGATTGCCTGGGCTTGCTACATAATACATAATTAAATTTTTCAATGGCAAGTGCTTTGGCAACACATCCTGCCAATGAAGCTCATTTGAATTTGAATTTGTAGACAGAGATACAGTGCACACAGGGAGACGGGGGAGAGTACAGAGGGGAAGAGCAGAGATGGGGGAGACAGACAGGAAGACGGAGAGGGATGAAAGAAAGAGAAAAGGGATTAACAAGAGAGAAGTACGGGAGAAAAAAGGTGATGCAGACATCAAATAAAAATGGAATAATGGGAGTAATACCAAAGGACAGAGATGGGAGATGTGGGACGATAAAAAAGGGAGGCGCCTGGGAGAGAGACAAAGATAGAGAGTCTAAAAGAGGGAAAGAGGCAGCGTCTCTACTCACCACAATCATTTCTGACGGCTCCAAAGTGATGCATTCACAGCCTCGTCTGCCCCCCAGCTGCTTGCCAAAACTGTGGAGAGAGCACACACACAAACAAATGTTAAAACAGAAACAAACCAAGGCAAGACTGTTCTCACACAGTGACAGAGGTAACAGATGCAGTCAATCACTTTCGCCCACCCTCAGATGAACACACGCAATATATGCTACTGAATGGCAATAATGGCCCAAATCTAAACTGAGATGTCCTATGATTAATGTAAAATGCTACAGAGGGTTCATATAGACACAGTAAGTCTTTACAGTATATGAGAAGTAGCCTCTGTTTGGTATAGTATGTGTTTACATTAAACTGACATTCACTAGAGAACTGGCTCTACATTCAAACATCAACATTTGATAAAGACTCCCTGACACGCCACTTGTTCCACTTCCTTAACCTGACACACCAGACAGTTTGTTACACAGAACCATCTCATTGAAAACTGTGGAAAAGGACAGGCGCTTTCAAAAAATACTTGGCAGGTTATTGGATGAACTGTCTGCCTGCTACAGGCTAACTTCAACCAATTAGATCGATCAAAGCCATTAGGGAAAAGAACGAAAACACTTTTTCCATCTCTTCAGTGCCGTTCTTTGCTCTTCTGTCAATGAAGAAATACTCTCCACTTCTGATATAACTGATGCTATTGCAGCATCTACACTAACCTCTTTGGGAGGCCCCATTGTTGTTTTGAATGAACAGTCACCTCACCGTGTTGTCACAAACACCTAAACCACGCCCGAGGCTGCCAGTAGTTCCTCACAGAACTCTGATTGGTCCGAACAGCAATACAGCCTCTGGGGGCAGACCCTCGATTTTTTGGCATTCCGGTTTGATTTGGGCACAGGAGGCAAATTTCCGTTTCCGACTTCCGTTTAAATGCTGAACCATTGCGATGGATTCAGAGTTTGCAGTGACGCCAATTATGTTCCGCCTCGTTAGTTCACCGCAGGGACCGTTTAACCTGCCAACAACTGCAGCCAGCTCAAAAGTAATTGGTCAATATCACGCGGACTACAAACAGCCTACAACCAGAAACCAGGGCTCTTCCGCTCTTCTTCCGGAGGCAAGATCTCCGAGGTTTGCCTACAGACTCTACATTCACTGAATGTAAAGTCTGTATATAGAGACTACTTGAGGCCTGACAAGATGGATTTTCATGTGATCTTGTTATCCTACAATTCTAGCTTAATCTTATAATATCAAGAGAATCCAGCAGCCGTGTGTGGTACGCACTTCCTATCCATGTGTATAATAAACATTCTGCTGAATGAATATGTATTGGGGCAGCTGACACAAATACAAAAGTGAGGATGATACCACTGGAAACTTGGTTCAGTGCCAGCCAATGGGTGTCAATCAACAGCAATGAGTCTCAATTTCTCACAATAAGATTGGCTATAATCTTCGAGCAAACTGTAGGAGAGAACGTCGGTGAAGATTCTCAGTCATCCAGGTCATGGTAATCGTAAGTGATAATATCGTGGCAACTAGACATTTCGCCTCTCATCCAAGAAGCTTCTTCAGTTCTAAATGACTGGTACGAAGTTGCAGGCTATAAACCCTGTGTGGGTGGGAACTAAGAGCTCACGTGACCCCTACGATTCCGCAAGGGTTCCCACCCACACAGGGTTTATAGCCTGCAACTTCGTACCAGTCATTTAGAACTGAAGAAGCTTCTTGGATGAGAGGCGAAACGTCTTCAAGAAACACAAGCAAGTCCAGTTGCCTACGATATAGCACTTACGTGTAGGAGAAAACACATTTTTGAGGTGCCCTGAGGAGATACCTTCAGACAAACATGTATTTTGTTACATATTTAAAGCTTTTTTAATGATTTAACCAACATCTATCTTTATAAATCCTTTCTTACATGTGAGAGACTACAGAGAAGCAAGGCCTTTTTACATGAAACCTGAGCTTTGCTGCCAACATATAACAGTCTGTGACATTGCTCCGTTGGTATTAGAGATGTACAGTTGAACGAACAGTTTGTGGTAAAGGTCTAACCACTGAACGAAAAGAGAGTGCAGATCAATACGCCTTCATGGCTGACATCTCAGTATAACTGTACACAGTCTGCAGAGACTGAAAACACCATCAGTGCTTAACCAACTTTGAACGCCACAAAAAAATATAATTCTTAGGGAGAGATGTTGGGAACTTAAAGATTTATATAAGTTCCAATAGTCTGCTGTTTGCAGCTGACTGGTGTGTTGACACTCATCATTCACATCAATAGATGCAACTAACCACAAACATTTCAGCTTGCATGCTTGGGTGAACTTACTTATTGATACAACATTATGTCACCAGTTTACGGGTTTTGTACGATGTGTGTGCTTTGCGTCATTTTCACCGCATGGTTCAGCTCAACTCACATTTCGTACCAGGTGCTTTTCTCCATTTCGTTTTCCTCTGCAGATAGTACACCAGCAGTGTGGGTGGGATTTTCAGCTAGTTGTCATAGCGATCTGCATAAAACTTTTGTGAAATTATTTTCAACGTGACACTTGCTGAGTCCTTCCATTGGCAACCAAACAGAGGAAGATCTGCACTTCCTCAATTTTGCGGCACTGTGTGTGGCGTAGTTTTGCAGCCTGCAAAACTACGTCACACACTATTTGGGTCGAGTGAATAAAAAAATTGCGCTCGCTACTGATGTTAGCTTAGCTTTCAAAATAGTGGGTTTGGGCAGGATGTCTCGTGTCTTTCAGACTACCTACTGGTGTACGATGTTTTAACTCCATCTTCTAGTGCTGGCTTACCTTGCTTGAAACCCCGACAGAAGTGATACCAAAAAAGTAGCACGTAGCAGGCTATCCACAACTGTTGCTAATGGAAAAACAAAAAAGAGCGAGTCGAGTGGAAATGCAAAGGAAGCGCAACATTTGCTGCAGGTCTCACGAGTTTAGGTTTGGCTGTTGTGTCCTGTAATAAGCAGGAGAGCAGTTGATGCTGTGCGGGACCTTGTGGGTTAGTCTGTTATATACCCTTCAAATGAATATTCTGTATTATGTCTTAGATAACTGACAATTTGGTGACAGTAAAAAAAACTTTGTTAGGATTTCCTCTGTTAGCTCCAGTCAGAGTCGTACAGAAGCAAAGCATTTTGGGTACAATTCTCAACTAATTTCAAAAAGACAGTTGGGAGAAATGCATTTTTAAACGTCCCTAACTAGTTAGGTCAAAACACACAAGATGTTTGACTTTAACATAATGATATTTTCAAACCTGAAAAGCCATTTACACCTCGTGTGAAAGACATGCACAACAGAAACAAAACCTACAGTTGGTTGTGCTGCAACTAACTATTATTTTCTTTATCAGTTAATTTGTTAATCAACTATTAATACATTTGATTAAAAGAGAAAAATGCCCTTTACAATTTCATAAAGCCCAAGGTTGTTTCTCCAGATTGCTCGTTGCTGTCAAAAACCCAAAGCCATTCAATTTATATGACAAAGAAAAGCTGCCAATTTTGACATCGAGAAGCAGGAACATGGGAATGTTTGCTTGAAAAATGACATAGAAAAACATACAACTTATCTATTCATTGACTAACTGTTTCAGCTTTGGCGATGATGTTGTTCACCATAATGTACGTACAAAATGCACAATGTGATGCAACAGACATAGAGAATCCCAAACACTTCTCATCTGCCAGTATTCTGTATGTAAAAACATGTTTTAAAATGTGTTTGAATCTTGCATGTGGTAATTATGCATGTATCTGTGGTTCCCTTGTACTGTCTAAGTGTGTGAGTGTGTGAGTGTGTGAGAGACACCCCGTCTGAGCAGCTCAGTCACTGTGTATGGTGATCCCTGAGAACAGCCTGGGCTGTGAACATGTCTCGCTCCCTTTCGGCATGCTAAATGTGGCGATTCAGCATTGTTTCGGGACCCGAGGAGCGGGTGGTTTTAATTATGGAAGCGTGCTGAGCCAGGAGACGGCCAACTTTCACTCTCACATCTCCTCTCTGGTTACATTCTCACACCGTCTCTCACACGGTCGCTCCCTCCTTCCCTTTATTTTGTTCAGCTTTTTGCTCTCCTCAGTCATTTCTTCCAACCTTGCTTTGTATCTCTTCCTTTTGCCCTTCACCTCCAGTAGCCTCTCTACTCATACTTTCTCTTTACCCTTCCCTTTTTTCATCCACTGCTAAATATTCCTTCCATTTTGAGCTCTTTTTGTCGTCCCCTGCTCCTCCACTTTTCTCTTTTTCTGTTGACCCCTTTGCACTTCCATCTCTCCCACTCCATTCACTTTCACACCCTCATCATCTCCTTCCTCTCGTTGTTCCTTTGCTTCCTTTCTCATGTCCTGTCCACTTCACTTTTCTCCCTTCTGCATTTTATTTTCTGCTTTGCTGTTTTCTTCCCCTCTCTCCTCATCTCCATTCTGCATTCCCTTTCATCCTTCCTTTCTCTTTTCTTACTGTTGGCCATTCCTCTCTCTGGGCCCTCCTCAAAAAAATCCAACTTTCATCTCATCACATCCTTAATCACAGTTTCACACCGGCAGACACCACTCTCACAATTTCAGCCTCTTGATTTAATGCTTAGATGAAAGCCCGTCTTCATAATGTGTTCTGATGATGGAAACAGGATGAAAGTCCCATTTTTCACACACTTGTGAATTGGACGAGCAGTTATTGTTTGGACGGACAGGTTTTCTAGAAAGTAGTAAATGGAAGCAGTTGTGAAATCAAAGCTTGGTACGTCACTGATTTCTCCTTAGGGAGGAGTGATATCCACAGTGGATGGAGTCGAGGAAAAGCCACTGGACAAAAACTAGACCCATGTTGTTGCTGGAAACCTTACTCATTGTAGCTGAACTAGGGGGCCACATTAGCTGTGAGTGGATTTATTTGACACTTCACTGCCACATGCACTCAGCTTCACCGTGTATTCACATGTTCAGACTCAAGATTCCCAGAATGAGGTGAAACAGAGGTTTACACCTTAGAGCGTCCATCCCTGCTGATGCAGCCTCGCTGCTTTTTCCAAAAACAATTAAGGCTAAAATTATTGTATCAGGCTTTCCAAAGGAAACTAAATTATTCATGAACAATACAAAAAATAAGCTTTTTTTCCATAAAGTTCACTGGTCAGGTGAATCCAGGGACAGTAAAAGCCATTATCCCTGTGCATTGAATTTTCTTTTCTGTATTCACAGCACTGACAGAGAAAGAAGCACATGAGTTAATCTTTCCTAACTTTTGAGCCTCACGACTCATTTTAGAGTCGGACAGTATTTCAGCTTTGTCTGGCGTCATTTGTTGTGCAGTGTACAGGAGGAGAAAGGACAGATCATGGCCCAATCATCTGCTCCCGACTGGCTGCCAGACATTTTGATGAATTTCTGACCTGTCAGAAATTTTGGATGGCCGCAATGAAGCTCCCATACAGTTGAAGCAGGGTCATTTTCCCAAGGTCAGTGCCTTTTTTTCACTCAGTCAACTGTACAGTGTAGCCTATGTCCAGCTAGTTTGTTGGTGCTGCTAACTTGCTCACTTGTGCGTGTGTGAGAGACAGCAAAACAGAGAGAAAGAGAGGGAAACCAAGAGAAAGAGGGAACCAAAACTCAGCTTGAGCCATTTTTGCAGAAATGGACTTTTAAGCTCTTTTTGGGGATGTCCGTCTCCACATTACTGTAAACCGTACCTTCGCCAGCAAACAAACTTCTCCCTGCCTGTAGCCCCTGAGTTTCTAAAAGGAATCTTTATCAACAGCTGTCAATAGCCTAAACCAGGGGTGTCAAACATACAGCACGAGGGCCAGAACCGGCCCGCCAAAGTGTCCAATCTGGCCAACTAGAAGACTTTGCACACTTAATATTAAGCAGCTGTAAAGGCTAACAGGTGCAGCTTTCAGGGCCAGGTTAAATGAGCATCCTAGGTCATGTAAAATGATGCTTAAGAGGCTTTTCCACCCTGACCACAATACAGTACTCTGAAAAAAAAAAAAAATGCTTATTGTGTTTATATTTACAGATATTGAACATTGTGCACAACATTGCAAACCAGCAGCTTCAGTACAAAATAATCTGTATCAGACTTCGATTTTAAAGCACTTTTGGTGGAACCCTACAGCTAATGTACGGCCAAAACTTTAGATATGTAAATGGTTTGTAAGGTGCAGGTAACTTCACCTGCTTCCTCAATAGCTTCCACTTTAGTTTGGTGTGGTGATGCCAGCATTACTGCAAAAGAGTGGAAATGTATGGAAAAATGTAATGACAGCAAGACATAGACTGACTGAATGTGGAAACATATATAACTGACATTGCATTTTTTCCTAAGATACATCAGGCTGTTCATCATCTGTCATGTAAATAGGTAGATAAATGTTTTCAAAATGCACTGGTACTTCTTTACACTAAAAGAAAAGGAAAAATGTGAAGGTTGTTTCTGGGCTATTCTTTGGTAGTTTTACTGGTCCGGCCCATTTGAGATCAAATATAGCCGAATAAGGCCCATGAGCTAAAATTAATTTGACACCCCTGGCTTAAACAGTCCACAGGGGCAGACGGACCCTTTTAAAGTCTATTTTACACGTACAGGGCTTGACAATCGGACCGCACAGTGTGAGCACATACATTGGGATCTTTGGCTTTACATCGCAGACGATGTACTCTACTCTATTCTCTACACTGTGCAGTGTATGCCCGGCTTTGGGGGGGACCAAACCAAGCAAAGAGTTTACACAGTATTCATGCTATTATCAACATGTGTATATTGCTAATGTGTTTGTACTTAATTAATGAAGTCATTTTTTACTGACCCCCCTCTCGGGAAATCCTGTTTTTGCTTACCTCCCTGCACTGAGGTCAGAGGTCAGTGTCAGCTGCAGGGAGCATTCCTAGACCTGTGAGGGGCTCACCGTCATCTGTCAATGACACTACAGGGAGGAAAATGCTTCCCAACACATGGGCAGCGACCCCAGGCCCACCAGTTAAAATTCCCCAAATTGTTTCACACCCTAGAAATCATATGTTCTTTGTTTATATTTAAAAATTACGTATTGAGTTTCTTTAAATATATGAAACTGGTTTGATAACTGGTTTGAAAAATCACAAGCACAAACTCCTGCATCGACAAAGCCATGCAAGTGAATTACCAACTACAACAAAATTCACACACTGTCTGTCCAACAGCTCCCACCAGAACAGGAACACCCAGGCAGGATTTTAAGAGTTCCCAGAGAGGAATGCGGTCTGCTGGGCTCAGAGTTCTCTCAGAGCCCTTACCCTGGAGGTCAGCCCAACTCTGACAGATCTCTCCACACTCCACTGAGGCGAGACGCATGGTCCCTGTCAGCGCCGCACAGAGCCTGCCAAGCCTGTCTCCTCACTGTGTGTGTGTATCTGTGTGTGTGTGTGTGGTGAGACAGGTTGTGTGAGACAAACAAAGGAGACACACAGTTTGCCACTGATAAAGGAGCAAAAGGAGAACTACAGTTTGCAGACTTGTATGCCTACTGTATGTACTGTATGTGTGTGTTTGCGGGTGGACAAAAAACTAAAATATACTTCAGCTCAGCTTCCCATGTTTACTCTTTCCGCTCTCTCTGACCTACTGCATCCCACAAAAGTAGAAGAATAAACAAACTTCAGTCAACTCTGTGAATCTGTGTCTCGCAGTGGAAATAAGAAAAACCTCCAGAGCAATGCTGTGGCCAAAGCTTTAGTCTGACAGAATAAAAGTGGGTGTAGGGTTTCATGAATTCATCAAACAAAGATGCTGATAAATGTGTTGATCATGAATCATGGCTTCAGAGTAGAGAGTCAAATTTCACGAGTTTATTTACTAAGAGTTACTCCATACAGTGCTGATAGCATGCAGGAGTAAAATCACTGATCTCACTGCACTCTACTTCTTCAGTTACTCGTTATCTCTGCAGGAAATAAACCCTTTACCTTAGACATAAAGCTTTAAGTGATCCACTCCTCCCACAGCGGCATTTTGTTGCATGAGCTATTATGTGTATATACAGTATAATATATGATTGTTTCTTTTTGAAATAAGTCATCTTTCCTTTGAATGGAAAGCCCTCCCCGCAGCACTGAAGCTGTGCCTGTGCTGGATTTCAGCAGGTGATGATTTCTCTCCCATCTATTCCTGCAGAAACAAGTTGTTGGCAGACAGGAGAACAGGTTCAGCCTCGGTCCAGTGACAGCTGCAGTGCCCGGGGCAATAAAGCATGACAGCCGGCACAGAAACTAAGGCCACACACACACACACACACACACACACACACACACACACACACACACACACACACCCTGAACTGATGTCAGAAACTGGAAAACCCGCTATGTGACCAAGAGTGCAAATTAGTAATATTAACAAAGGGAGGTGTCTATTAAAAACATATAATAATAGAGTGCCGAAGTCACACCCCTTCCGGTAGAGCTCATGGGACCTTAGATTGGAAAAAATATGAATGGCAGTGAATGGGGAGAGCAATATTATCTTTTGTTCCCGTTTGAGTTGCGACATGAAATCTAAATATGTTGTTAATGAATTTAAAACATACATTTTAAGGTCAAGAAAGTCATACTTTGTGGTAAAACTGTTGAGATATAAGCTTTTTAATTAGAAAGACTCAAGAGTACACAGGAGGAGGTCGCGTATGTGATGTCATAGCTTTCGCTCGCTTCCTGCAGCTTGGCCTCCCTGCTGAAATTCCACTGTTTTATGATTAATCTATTTGTGATTGAAGATGTCTGTGTGTTTTGTGCCAGGCTGCAGTCACTCCAAGCTGCAGGAAGCGAGTGAAAGCTACGACGTCACATACGCGACCTCCTCCTGTGTAGTTTTTCTAATTACGTTTTTTTTCAAAAGCTTATATCTCAACAGTTTTACCACAAAGTATGACTTTCTTGACCGTAAAATTTATGTTTTAAATTCATTAACGACATATTTGGATTTCATGTCACAACTCAAACGGGACCAAAAGATAATATTTCTCTTCTCATTCACTGCCATTCATATTTTTTCCGATCTAAGGTCCCATGAGCTTCACCGGAAGAGGCGTGACTTCGGCACTCTTTATGACAATAAGGTTCATATAAATAATAAAATAGGCTCTGCATCTGACTATAAATGTTTAAGTTAGAGTTTGCACATCATGCATAGTGGTATAAATTATGCTTTACAATCATTCTTTTGATGTAATTAAGAATCTGATTCAGCTCACATCCGTTTGAGGATCATGTGCATGTTTAACAGAGTGATTAGAGTGTAATGGCAGTGAGGTGCAGCAAACCTGGAGCTTTAAATGTCTTGCTAAAGATGCCAACTAAGGATTACAGCTGTTGCCCCCAAGGTGGCTCTGTAAGGTAAAAAAGTTATTCCATAAAGACCTGCAAAATAATCACTTCTGCAGCCCTGTGTTAGAAGAATGCAAGGCTGCATTTGTAGGGGGGTGCAGTGCTTCAGATACTAGTAAGACATGAGATACTATCCAGGAAGTCCAGTCTAAGTAACAAATCCATATGTTTAAAGGCTTATCAGACGTCAACACGTGCAGGGGCAGTTCATAATACTCTGAGGCAGGGTTGAACAACTCTGGAAAGTTATTACAGCGGCAATTATTTTATCTTTTGCTGTAAGAATCATATAAACAGTAGAAACAGGATGTTCGCGTTATGAGAAGAGTTTTTCTTGCCAGCTGGAGGTTGGTCTGAATGCAGCCTCTCTCTAAACTCATCCAACAAATGTCCTGTCTGCTTGCTCTTAATTTTGGAATTTGCCGACAGTATGAGCTTCACTACCAATATGATAAGCTTTGTGATGCTGCGCGGTGTGTAGACGGCAATCTCTGAGAGTGTAATTTGAGTCAGTAGAAAGTTTGAGAAAGTTGCAGTCAAAAAAATCTAACCCAAACAAAGATCAGGGCCCATTTGGCACCCATGTTTCCATGGTAATGATGACCAACAGTAAAGAAAGAAAACCGCAGACCACAGTCTAACACACACACACACACACACACACACACACTCATACACAGAGATTATTCTACTACTCAGTTCGATTGTGCTTCCTTTCAGTTTTACTGCTTGGTTGGCTAACACTGACCACTCTGACTCACACACACATTTAAGAAGACTGAAGCTCTGGCCGGCAGTCAACACTACAGACAGACCACCAACACACACACCCACCCACACCCACACCAAAACTGCCAGACGGACTCCAAGGAATGACGTAGTGGGTCATTCAGAAACATTACCATTCATTTGCAAAACAACAGAGTAATCAGTTAAGGGCCTAATTCAAACCTCAGCGTATCAGAGCGAAACAGAGCACCACCGACAGCTGCTGCTGAACTCCAACGCACTGAGCTGAAGTAGCTCAGAGAGAGATAAGCATTCACACTACACTGAGCGCACATTCATTTCACATGACTGTACATTATCTTGCAGTAATCTTGTAGTGCAGCAAGTTCCCAGAAAACCTGAGGACACACATGAAAAGGGAGCAGCGTGGTCAATGTTTTACTTGTGGCGTTTCAAGGAAGTAGTTTCAAACAAATTTATGGTAAACACACTGCTGTATGAACAATCCCTCTTAAAGCAGAGGATTGGGGTTCAATAGCATTTTAGTGAAACCAAATCTAATTTCAAATCCACTCATCAAAGCCAAATCCTGTCCAATCACTTACTGAATCCCACTACGTTTAGCTTTCATCATGTGCAAGTTAAGTTATAAATAACCACAACTTGAGTGGAGCTACTAAATTAATCAACATTAATTAAGATAGCCTAATTAATCTTCATAACCTGTAGCTACAATCTGAAAATGAGATGAGCAGCAGAGGATACAAAATGTTGATTTATATGGATTGTTCCGACACACTGAAATAAATAAATTAAACAAACTACATGGTCCAAATAATGGAACTATGAGCCTGAAACAACATGCAGCATGTGCATGTGATTTGGATCCACTTTCTTTCCTCTTCCTCATTGTTCCTGTCATTCACTGCACACTAAATCATTAACAACTTACCAACAGCCGTCAACTAAACACGGTCAGAAAAAAGAAACATTTTAACCACCAGCCGAGTTCACCTCAGACCTGTTTATTTATTTTTTACAGTAAAGCGAAAGGTCTGTTTCTCTTTTAGATTATCAGTGTAGATTAGGAAAAGGACAACACACAGGAGTTAATAGTGTGTTTTTCAGAGCTGTGGGGCCCAGCAGTGTTAAGCTATCCTGCCACAGCGCTGCGGGGAATTCCTGGCTATCCACTTGGTTAAATGATGGCAGGCAGGAAATGGAGCACGCTGGCTTGAAGAATGCGTGGAGAAAGAGAGAGGGAGTTTTGAAACCAGTACGTTACAGCGTTTGTCTCTGAACTGAAAGATGTAAATAAAGATTTAGATCTTGATTATTTTTGTCCCAGAGGGGTATTTGTTTTCACAGCCAGTACAGCATGGCAGTATAGTGACATCCTGATATACAAATGAGCATTACACACATAACAACGTGGCAGAAAAAGGAGAAACACAAGCTTTAAGATCACCAACCAGGAACAGGAATTTTGGGGGGCCACTTCTTTGGAGTTCTTGTAAGTGAAATGATATCCAGCATATTATCCACCATGAGGAGAGAGAGAAGTAAATTTCCAGTAATATTCCAGTAATCCAGGTTTAGATCCAAGCGCGTTTGTTTTATACTCCAGAGTGTGAACGAGTGAAGTTTCCTCCGAAAGCAGAAGGAGGTGTCTGTCAAGCTTTTTAGTTTGACTTTAACTGAGGGAGGAGTGTGTGTGTGTGTGTTCCCTCCCGCTCTACTCTGTTCTGTTCTGTCTGTCTGTCTGTCTGTCTGTCGGCTCCAGGGGTGTGTGTGTGTGTGTGTGTGTGTGTGTGTGTGTGTGTGTGTGTGTGTGTGTGTATAGCCTGCTCATTTCCTGCCTGGATGTACTTCTGGGCTCCAGGCGGGCAGGCTGCTCAGGAACACATGGCCAGCCACTGTTCTGCCAGGGGTTCCGCATTCCCCTCACACGCGTGCACCCGCACACACACACACCCGCACACACACACACACACACACCCACACACACACCCACACACACACACACACACACACTACTCCCCCCGCAAGTGACTCCTTCTGTGACCCTTTTTCAAGCCCCCTGTGTACTCCACACACCCTCCAGTCCTTTGCGGGGCACTAACCTTCCCCCACTACACCCGTCACTCTGTTATCAACTGACCCACACTGGAACACACACACATGCACGCACACTCAGTGCTAGAGCTGCCCTGAGGTTATTGATACTTGGCTAACTACTCTTTCTGCTACAGCCGGTCAGTTGGTGCTTTGTTGTTGCTGTTGTTGGACTAACATCACACAGGCTACTTTAATCTACAGTATCTGTTCCTTCAACATGTGGCCTCTAAAAGTGTCACTACAAGCGACTGCATCAACTGTTGCATTAAGGTTTTATTTACTTTATTACTACTTTCAGTTTTACTCACTTGTGTCTGGCGTGCGTTGCTTCTGTTGCGGTCCAACTTCAACAACAGACGGAAGGTAAACATGGAGCTGAGGGGCGACCTTATGCAGTTTCTGTCACAGCTTTCCCTATTCTAATCAATTCCATTGCTTAAACAGCTGCAACACGTTAAGGTATTCGTAGGCTTTCTTTGGCGTTCTGACTATTTTCTCACAATATATGTCTACCTATCAATCAGTAATGATTATTAATTGTAGCCCTAAAATAGTCTCACAATTGGGCAGGTGGGCCAAGTTTGTCACCTTTGGGAGAGAGCAAGGCTCACAGTTTTTACAGTTTCCAGTCTTTATGCTATGGTAAGCTTACCACCTGATATTGAACACTACTGACTTAGAGCGCATTCACACCAGGATAGTCTGGGGGACTCGGTTTAATTGGGCGGCAAAAATCCACACCTTCATTTGGTTCAGTTCACTTTCACACTGCACTTTTTAAAGCGGACCAAACTGCCTGGACAACGTCGCACAGTTCCAACAGCTGCTTGTTTGGGGGCGGTATTGCCTGAAACGACCACTGACCAGGAAGAAAAAAAGCACGAGGAAGAAGAAAACCTGGCTCATCGACTGGCCAGGATCGAAAACGGAAATCCATCCCGTTCAGTCGGCTTGGTCACCTCAAAAACAATGGAGCAGCACCAAATGTATGCAGTCTTGGGGTAAGCGCCTGCACCTCCTCACTACTCCACGTCTGCCCACGACACATTTTCCAACTTTTTCTTCTTTTACCTCTGCTTCTTCCAGTTCGCGCTGTTGGCTTTGTTTTATTTCTACCCAAAATGCACTGCGCTCTATGTCACTTCCTCTCTTTGGTTCACTGGATAGTCTATTTACATTTCCCCACTGTAAGCAAACCACACCAGGGTTCACTTGCAAGTGAACCAAGATCCCCAGTTTTCAAGCGGACCGGGGTTTGCTTGTTTGGTCCGCACCAGAGTTCGAATGAGCGTTCACACCACTCCAAACGAACTGAACTATCCGTGGAAGGGGACCAGGATTCGTTTAAAGCTGACCAAACAGCGCCAGTGTGAATGCGTCCTTAGTCTCTGTTACCACTGATAACAGCATCTCTACCCACAGTGTCGGGACAACGTCGGTGGAGAAGCGCATTGCTGTTCGCTGTTAGCACAATTAGCGCTGCTAGCACGCCATTTCAGCTTAGCCATCTCAATGTTTGCTTTTAATGTAAGAGGTTAGAACCATGTGTAGGCAATCCCGGCCCAGACTCTGGATGACACACGACATGACAGTTGCTCATTGTGAGTCAAAAAAACTGATGGTGGCAAGACATCACTTGAGACTAGAAATCTCTTTCATGTAGCTCAAAGTGGCTCTAAAACACACACGCGTAACGAACAAGTGTCAGTGTGTGTCTTTTTGCTTTTGTAGGTATATTTCCACACCACTCCCTTACATGTCAGTAAAACATGTCTTTTCATACTTTCCCTACAGCTCAGTGACATGTAAGCTCTCCTTTCATGTGTCAGATGAACACACACAAATACACATACACACTCCATGTGACAAGATAACAAGACAGGGTAGCATCACGTACGATGTCAGACCTCTTCCTCTTACTATATGTGACACTTCTTGTCTCACTCCACCATGATGTTGTTCCTCGGTTTCTATGTGCGCATGTGTGTGTGTGTGTGTGTGTGTGTGTGTGTGTGTGTGTGTGTGTGTGTGGGGGTGATTGTTACATACCAGCACCTCGCCAGGTACATGTGCTCCTTGACGAAGACTGATCCAGAGAGCAGGATGTACCAACAGGAAGCGATGCTGTCTGGGCTGGAACAAACAGAAAGAACACACTGGTGTAACACACAGCAGTCGGTGCTTCACTACATCCCATAATCTAATGTGTTACAAAGTGCAGACTATGTGAACTTCCCATTTTTGTACTTTTGTTACATTTCATGATTGAGTACTTCAACTTGTATGTGTTTTAAGGTGGATTTTCCCCCTCTTTGCCATATGTGCTTTTTGATTAATTTGTTGTATTTAACAACAGTTACTTTGAGTTACTGGACTTGTTTTTTTTTTAGGATAGTTTGGAAGTTTCCTGAAGTTAAAACTTGATTTTTATTCACCACCTGTGCTGCAACCTTATTTCAAGTGTCATCAAAACTAGCTTTTATAACTTGGTGAGCTAAAGACAATTTCTACACCCAGGGCTTATCTATTCATCACTGCTATCCATACATTTACCGCTGAACATGCTGCAGAGAAAGTTCAATTCCAGCCAGGATTCTTGTGTGACTTATTTTCCGAAGCTTTGAAAAATGTAGGAGTTATGTAAAGAGAAGTGTAGAACGAGAACTGTGAAAGAAAATATAAAGTGCACATCCGAGCTTTGAATCCCAAGTGCTGCATTTTGCATTAGCCTAAATGTATTATTAGCATGCCGAGCACTATAGAGCCATGATATAATGTGCAATCACTGCAAGGTGGAGAGAATCCATTAAAGATAGGCAGTCACGCTAGAAGGACTGGAATAAACAGCGCTCAAAGAGTCACGTAATCTTCGTCTGTCATTTGCAGCAGCTGCAACATCATGGAACTCTTTTATCTGAAAGTGAAAACACAGGCTTTGTGACTGCCCGTGCTATTTCATGTACACATTTCATCTATTAACCCCAAACACCAGACTAATTCACTTCTTAATAAGCTGGGTGCTCGAGACAGCAGCAAGCTGAGAAGCAATCATACATGAAGAAGTCAGAGGAGAGCACGCAGTATCTGTGACTGGGGTTATAAATATGAATACAGAGACTGAGAACATAGACTGAGAACAAGGAGTGAGATATGAGATGCTCCATTACTGGAAGAATGCACCTTATGGGAAAACTGCAATGTCATCGCATCAAGACAGTAGATTTTCTGAGTGATTATATGTAAACTAACAATTTCAAGATGCAATAAAATGTATGGGCAGAGGTTATTTACTTTCACATCTAACTGCAAATATATATATTTTCTTAAATCCCATACTTTACAAATTAAAAGTCTTTTTTTGGGGGAGTTTTTCCTTATCTGCTGTGAGGGTCCAAGGACAGAGGGATGCTATATACTGTGAAGCCCTCTGAGGCAAACTGTGATTTGTGATACTGGGCTCTATAATAAAAATGAATTGAATTAAATTCAACTGAATTGAACTGATAACAGGTTATTCATCTACAAGGTGACAGTTTGAGGTATGGACAACTACCAAGATAGGTTTTTAATTTGAAAGCTCCCATATCATGCTCATTTTCAGGTTCATACTTGTATGAATGAACCTGAAACAAGAAGCACATCTCTAGAATTTCTAAGACTTTTATCACCTCAGAAATATATCAAAAGTTAGATGCTTCTCGTCTCAGTCAGACTCTGAAAAGCTAGTTCACGCTTTTATTTCCAGTATGCTGGATTACTGTAATGCACTTCTTGCTGGACTGACAAAGCAGCTCCAGCCCATTCAGAATGCAGCAGCCAGACTTTTAACAAAAACTAAAAGGTCTGACCACATAACTCCTATTTTATCTTCTCCTCACTGGCTCCCAATAAAACAGAGAATTGACTTTTAAATACTTCCTATTGTTTTTCAATGTTTTAATGGTTTGGCTCCTTCCTATGTTGCTGACATGCTCACAGAGTACACACCAGAGAGATCACATCAAATAAAGGTCTACTCATTGTACTTAAAATCAACTCTCAATCAGCTCATTGTTTTCATATATGTAACACTTTATCTTGTATATTTTATGTTTGTCATGTAAAATGTATGGTAAGCACACTGAGTTTACACTTGTCGTATGAAATGTGCTATGTAATTAAAACTGGCTTGGCTTGACTTCTTCTACGAGAACATTTAAACATGCTTAAAGGTTTAAAAAAACACTTTTTTTTTCTTGTTCTTTCATTGCTGCATCATCTGTAGCCGAATTGGCGAGTTGATCCAAGGTGCCCAATATTCCGCCTCGTAGGGTAGACATATTGGCGGAACCCTTTTAGTTTAAACAGACCGAGGCAGCCTTCTGCAACGGGAGGGGCTGCTGATGACTCGTGGGGGGAGCTGTTGATGACGCCACACGTGCGACCCACTGGCGGTGGATAAACAGGAAACAGCTGATAGCAGGAATTAGCGAGCAGCTAGTAGCAAGAGGGAAACACAAACCTGACAGACACTGTAAAGATGAGCAACTGAGGAGACAAGGAGTTGCGCGCCCTCCTTGCCCTCGCAAATGAAGAGGCCATTAACCGTCAAATGGCCGACTTACGACAGAAAGCACAGAGCTCCCAAAGGACTGACCAGCCGCGGCTTCCCTCCCACGTCACTGGTTACGTCACACACTGAGCAACACGTTTTGTTACTTGCTCACGCCCCCCATTGCCCCGAAAAAGGCGCATTCTGTACTAACAAAAGTAGGTAGGCGGCATTTTGCTGCACTCCCCGATTTTGTTTTTATACTGCCAATGCTGAAAAAAGACTGATTGGGCTTTCCTGCAAATTTGCACAATTCCTATCTAAAAAGGCTTTGTATTCACCCTCTGTTTAAAAGGTTCCATTTTAGCGCCTGTCTCTTTAAGCCCCTTTCCCGAAGAAGCCTAGTTTTCTCTAAAGTGGTCAGTGTTTCCAGGACGTCCACTGACACTCTTGGCATCTCTGCACCATCGTCGTAGCCAGGGAATGACTGTAAAGGCAATGTAGCGGCAGCTTCTACCTTTATATAGTAGAGTTGTGACATCACAGCTTCAAGGAAGTCCTGACGGCACGTTTAACGACACAGTTTCTGAACATGAACTGTGTGTAATTTTCTGTGGATTGAGCACTTTGATACTGTCACAGCATTTTAATAGCACTTGTACCTGCTTTGTAATTAAAAAAAAAAAAAAATACCTGAAACTACTTTTTTCAAAATGGGAGCTTTAAGGAAAAAACAAAACCCATAAATTAATTGTGTCATCTCAAAATTTTCAACTTTTTGAAACATTTAGCACTCGGACATTGTGACAGGCTTTTTAAAATATCTTTCCTGACATTTGTAGAGTGACCAATTAATTGCATAATAACTAAAAAATTAAAGGAAATTGAGATTTATTGTTAGTTGTGATCCTACTACTGTGCACATCATTCATTCAGCCATCTTTTTTTGGTGCTCTTGGTATTGTTTATCATAGCAGAGGCTAACATAATCATGTTTGAAAGGAGAAATACAAAGATTTGTTTCTTGTTGGGGTTTAAGTGAGGCCAACATGATTAACTGCTATTATGGTTTCGTTGGAAAGACCGTGATTGCTTTCATCTGCTGTCTACTTAGTGAGTCTGTCTGGGTGTGTGTGTGTGTGTGTGTGTGTGTGTGTGTGTGTCTGTGTATATGTGTGTAACTGCTGACTAATTGGACATGGCAAGCGCTTTGTTCTAGGTTAAGGTACTTAAGACAAGCCCTTGTTGGAAAGGCAGGAGAGTGTATCGGAGAGGGAGATTTTCTGTGTGTTTGTGTGTTTATGTGATGGTGAATTAAACCATTGAGTGTCTAATGTGATTCCAGCAAGCATGATAATACATCAAGAGCATGTGGAGCCTCTCTCTCATCCTTTCATCTGTCTCTGTCCTCCCTCCATCTCTAACACTTCCTCCACATCCCGGCCGCCTTCATCCCTCTTCACCCTTCCTCACAATTCCTCATTTCTCCCCTCGCTTCATTTCCTTGTCTCTCCTCCCTCTCCAAATTGCTTTCCTTTCCTCCCTCTTTCTCTTTAACATATTCATCTCTTGTTTTTTCTCCTCCTTTGCAGTCCCCTCCTCCTCACATCTTCTCTTTTAATATACCTCCTTACAATCTCTAATTTGCCACTAATTCCTCCCTTCTCTTCTCATCATCTACTTTCTCCTCTCTTCAGCAACCCTCTCCCTCTTTCACTAGTCTCATTTCTCTTCTCTTCTTTTACTCTGCTGTATGTGAAGCTAAAATGACTTCTCTCTACCAACTGCCTCATCCATCTCAGTGTCCATTTATTCAGACACCCTGAGAGGCCATCAATGGCTCGTTTGACATTACCTTTAGATCAACAGATTAATGTTCTCATCCGGATGGTATGGTATCTTAAAGGTGCTCCATTTGACATTCAGAGCATATGATTCAGATTGTCTGCACGCAGCTCTCAACGTGAATGTGGCTAAGCAGCTAACAGTGCTAACAGCGCGAGCAGTGCAGACAGCAGCAAAAGTGCCGATGGTGTTAAATGAGATTCATTAACTCATTATTTAATCCTGGTAATAGTGTATAAGGAGTAAAGCAACACATGCCTAATAGACTAACAGTAAAAGTAATCAGCAGTAGCCTTATGAGCACAGAGCAGAGCGGTGGCTATTAGCTCGCCAGTGGAATAAAGAGATGCACAAGCAGCTGCACCTTCTACCACAACAAAAAACAGAGAAGCTCGGACTGTATCTCACAGAGTGGTTGGATGACTTCATTCTCTGCCCAGGAAGCTAGGGTTGGGTACCATTCAAATTTAAGATGCTAATTCGGTAACAGTAACCAACGGTACCTTTTATCATTACTTTACTTTCTATGTAGTAATAAAAATGTAATTTTTGAACAAGCTGCAGGGATGATGTAGTAGACTAAACTGCAGTTCTGCTTCTCTGCTCTTTTGTAATCACACATAGAGTTGATCTTCTGTCTCTGACGGTCTGTCTACTTGTGTGGTGGTGTGTCTGCTCATCTAGCAGTTATACTAGGCTATTATCAAAATAACATAAAGACAAACTATCAAGCAGATCAGTTGTGAAGCCATAGTTTTGGCTCACTGAGAAGCTGCTCCGCTGGCTTCACAGCATTGGGGCACTTGCACCTCTTGTCTGGAGTTGAACCTGGCAGCTCTGCAGAGCTTGGGCTGGCCTCTGGGCTTTGTACTTCTGCCTCTTGCCTAAACCCAGTTCTCTCACCCAGATGCACTCTCAGGTGTGGAAATTTGGCACCGATGGAGTTAAAGGGAAAGGGCTCTCACTTGTACAGACAAAATTTGGTTGGCACTGAGTACTGAGGGTGCTACATAATCCTGCAAGACGCCGTTAATTCACTATATCCTACCGCAAATAGCTGTTTGGTGCTATTTTGTGCTTTGAATGCAGAACACAGAACCTTTCAAGCTAGAGTAAGCCTCCAACAGCTGCTTCGTAACATTCATTTCGGATGTGGATGATTCAACAGCAGCTTTAATCCACCTTTTCTGCAATATTCTCTGTCACTTACATTTGAACTCTGTGAGATATGATTAGAGATGTATAAAAAGTGAGGTGTTGCTTGAAGATGTCACCTGGTATAACAAAGGTTCAGGATATCTGCAAGTCTGACAAATCCAGTTTGGGCCTGTTTCAGTCCATTTTAAAAGATAAATCTGGTCATAGTCTACATTTGTCTTATCATCAACTAATCTTATTGAAAGATCAAAACCAACAAATACTAAAAAGCCTATTCCTCTGTGCTAAAGAGCTCCCATTATTGTCCAAATGCATTTTAAACATATCAATTATCCAATTATCCTCCATTAGCATAAACATAGCACAAATATGCTAAAGCACAAATCAGCTAATTATTCCTGCTTGAGCAATGTTTGTTAAAAACTACAGTTTCAAGCTGTTAACTTTAGAGATGGCTTGCTTTGTAAGATTAATCTCTTAGTATCAGTGAATGGGCTTTGGTTTGAGAGCCAAAGACATGCTGGGAAAGTCAAACAACGAAAGACAGTGTCGTTTTTGGTCTTTTTAATAGGATTTGTTGACAATAATGAAAATAGATAATATTGCCAGCCTTTTAAAGTGTGTTTAAGACCAAGTTTAAGACACGTCTGAAAACAAAATACACGCGACATTAAACCAGGGAAATAAGAGAAACAAGTGTGTAAATGGGGACTGTAAAATGAAGGAAGCTATTTTTATGAGTTAGATAACAGAAACACTAAAATTGGGGCTGGGAGCGATGCACTCACAGTTTATGATGACATCTAGCCCTTGCTTTAATGCTGAATGCTTTCATTGTACGTCAACTATGCTGACGTGCCCCTGCGCAAGGGATCATTTGCAGATGCTTAATGGCCAAAACTGACACACAGTTGTTTTTCTAGGCGGCTACAAAGTGTAAATGTAAGGGATTCTGTGATTGTGAAGCAGGATATTCTTTAAAAAATATTGTGAAACTTCAACTGGGTAAATAAATACTGCTAATAAAAATATACACTACAAGCCTTATTTGAATAAAACAAGCTTCGCTCAGCAGATATTTGAATAGTAAGAGAGAGTGCAGAACACAGCAGAGCACTTCCTGCTCTGTGTGAGAACTTGTACTTACTAGAACAGGACGTGGTTAGCTTCGTGTCTCTCATACCTGGCCGAGGTACACATCGACCTGAGACAGAGAGAGAGAGAGAGAGAGAGAGAGAGAGAGAGAGAGAGAGAGAGAGAGAGAGAGAGAG
>NC_065508.1:7398446-7440776 GCF_006386435.1 Epinephelus moara | reverse complement strand
AGAGAGAGAGAGAGAGAGAGAGAGAGAGAGAGAGAGAGAGAGAGAGAGAGAGAGAGAGTGAGAGAGAGAGAGAGAGAGAGATGATGACTTTTTCTCTCCAAAAAATATCCTGAACAGATTTCTCTGACAATCCATCACATATCCATCCTAAACTTTTTCCTCAAAAAAGTGCCAGGCTCTCCCATTTTAGACTCCGTCATTGCTGTCTGTCAGCTCAGAGTGTTAAGGTGACCCACTGCTCGATTTCTGGCTGCAGTCCAACATACATTTCACTTTCTTTGGTCTGAGTTGTGGAAGAGTTTTGCTGTGTCTTTGGTCCACTGAACCAAATCACAAGATAACAAGTTTGTAAACACAAGTCAAATGGACTCACAAGTCCTGTTTCTTGCTAATTGGAAAAAGACTTGGTCGCTTTTATCATTCATTTACCAAGCATGAGAAACTTGTCTGATGCCTATATCCGTCTCTGTGCGTCACTAAAATCCTCCACTGTGGCTTTATTTCTTGTAAACGCTTCACATTATAATCTCACCCCATTCTTTGTTAGTTAGAGGGCTCTGACCTGCATTCTAATGTGAACACTCCTGCTCAGATGGCATTGTCGTCACCTGCTCAACTGAACCAAATGAGCAAAGAAAACATTCCAGACTTACGGCAGAACATCTCAACTATGCTTGGTATGAACGTGCGAACGTCTGAAAGGCACCTGAGCATCCTTTGAATGATAAATACAAAGCGGAAAACCAGCTTGGGGCAACTGGCATTTGCAAAAAATTCAAAGCACATTTAAACCTGTTAGCGTAGGGTGTGCCACATATAACAACTCATGCAGAAAGTGGGCCTAAAGGCTAGTCTACGATAATTTTGGTAAACTGATACTGTGATTGACACCTTGTTTAACATCGGAAAATCAAAACTCAGAGTTAAAAAAAAAATTACAATGTCAGAGTAACACTGAATTTGTTTTTCTTTTTTTAAGTGAAATGAAAATGATTCACCTTAGCTGATGTTCCCGAAGGTGAGAGAGGACATCCATGTGGTAAAGGTGGCAGTAGATGGTGTGCAAGTCCTGCAAGACAGAGAGACAATGAAATCAGTGTTAGTGAACATGTCACACTCCACCAAGAAAATACTACATAAAGAAAACCATTAAATGGTCTCACATCTGCACATATACACACACACACAAAGGGAAAAACTTCCCTAGGACATGCTGTGCACACATGCTGCCATAATCTGTGCTACCACTTGTGGGAAGCCATTTCAGAATCAGCGTTTACTGTCTTTTTTAAACAATATACATTTACACACACTGCTGCAAAATCTGCAAACCGCTGGCAGTGTGTGTGAGTATTTAAAAAGTGAAAGCTTTTAAAAGATTAGCTCATTGTTTAGAGTGTGTGGAATGTCTCAGCACCATGTAAATCACATCTAGCGCCACACTTTGACAGAAGCCACTTGGACCATGCCACACACTGCCTATCAAATTGACACCCTCAAAGCAGACAGGCAGGCATACCACTTATGTACGTGCGTGACAGCAGTGAGACAAGCACAGATTATACCCACCCACAGCCTTAAAATAGTACCCTATCAGGGCCAGCTGTCAAAACATTAAGAGGCTGACAGAGTGTACGTGAAGCGAGCAGCTTCATGTAAGCATCTGTAGGATCAAACAAACACAGCGGCTATTGAGGCCACAGGGCAACTACTTTTAACAGGTGGACTGCATGGCTGACTGGTTATGTACACACACATGGTCTCACACAGACACACAGATGGACACAAGCCAATGTATTACAGAAATGAACCCATAACTTATTTCCTTTTGGAAAGCTTCTCTACTTTCTATTCCAGTATAACCGACACTATACAGTATACACAGGATATTTTAAGAGACGAGTTTATAGTAAATCAGCAGGTTAAAGGAACAGCTCAACATTTGTTGCTAAAAGTTAGATGAAAGGATTAATGGCACCCTACCTACGGTAAATGTAAAGCCAGCAGATGGCTAACTTAGCTTAGCACAAAGACTGGAAACGGGCAAACGGGGGGAAGCTGCTAGTCCGACGGTTTGTTTGTAGAAAAACTGAAGAGCAAATACAATGAGCAACCATTTTTATGGGGAGTTACGTGTCAAACTATTTCTTGGTTAGGACAAGTGACTCCTTGTCTCCACTGGTTTCCTAGAGTGTTCGCCCCATGAAGGCCAGTCCGTAGCAGCAACCCTTCAAACTTCAGCTATACTGCCAAATAAAAGCAAAAAAAGCAAATAGGTCTAGTAATGACGAACTTTTCCTTTAAAGCACAGCCCATCTACTATAAGTTTGAACCCGAATCACTGATAAGTCTTCGTCTCTCTCTCTCCTTTCATCTCTTTTTCTGTGAAATTGTAGCTGCCAATGAAGAGATCCATCACCATCCATTTGTACATTTCCAGTACTTCTTGGGGAAATGAACTACTAAAAGTAATCAACTGAGCAAAATGAGGACATTTAAACAAGTATTTCACTGCTGCAAAGATAAAACTGAGCCGTCTATGCAGTAGAAAGATGTAAATACGTTTGAAATTTGTGCTACATGACCAGAGGAAACCAAGAAAAAGGTCTGTAGCATTTGCTTCTACTCAGTAGGTAGAAAACCTACAACTAGCAAAATGCTCTGTGCCTCACGGGACCAATAAACGCTCCCGCTGACTGGTGACAAAATGAGAACTTGGATGTTTTGACACAAGAAACAATACAGCAGCTGGCTGTTAACAAATTATCTCGAATCACAGTTAAACGGTGAGCTAAAATATGTGTCTGAAAAAATCTGAGGTGAGAAACAGTCAACACAGTAACAGTACCTTTGTTTCCATGGTGGTGGACATAAAAAAATGCGGAAGCATAATCTGTAGTTTGAGCAACAGCAGTGAAAGCCTCTGGATGATGTGTTTCGAGCTCAAAGATAAGCAGGGAGATCTGGGTCCTGGCAAGATGAAGGGAAGTCTACCATAGTTCATTTACACATGCTACCCACACTGTTGATACAAACTGGTTGAAAATCCCTTTAAACAATAAAATTCAAGTGTCCACCAGCCAACCAGGAGCTGCACTTTCAACTTCAGACAGTTGAAACAAGAAAAAATTGTTTTCCCCTACAGTCATCCCTCTTCAAGATGAAGCCAAAAGCGCAGCTGCAGTTTAGCAAAAACACACAAAAAATGGGACGGCTACAATACACTAATCTGAACTAATAAATCAGAAAATCCCTGGGGGACAAATTCATATTTGCAGTGTGTTGCCTTTGTTGGAACACCGTCTCTCACTACTGGTTTTGTTTACATGGTGCTTAAGCAGATTGAGGATTTGTTTTCCAGTGTGAAATGTATCGTCAAGCATTTCACACAAATGCTGAACGTTTATGTGTACTGAGGGTGTGGAACTTGAAGTCACGCCACTCAAAGATACATGCAAATATACAGACATTTTATAAAGTATGAAGTGATGTTTTAACAGGTAGCAGCAGATAGGTTTTCTCTTATGACTGTTACAAAGCCCTTAAGCCATTTTAATGCCATTTTGATAGGGTTGTACCAGACTCCACAAATCTTATTAGTGGTGTCTGAGATATTATAACAGACATTACAGATTGGTGGATGAATTAAGACATTAATTTAAAAAAAAAAAAAATGAAATAGAGAAACTGTTGCAGGGTATTGCAGCAGTATTATAGCAATTTAACATAATACAGCAGAGAGAGGAACACCAAAAGAGAAAAGAGCACGCTTTTCTTCAAGCATATAGTTTCAAATGTGTGTGCACGTGTGTGAACATGGCATGTGTGCACTAGTAAACTGTGTCAAGCAGTGGGAGTCAGCGGAAGCAGAGCTGAACACTGGAGACTGGGGAGCCTTTAATGCAATGGACCAGCATACCTCTGATGTGTTGTTGGCTCTGTCTGACACAGGAAGGAGAGGTTCAGGGGAGGAGAAGGAGGAGAGGGAAATAAGGAAACGAGGGAGTGAAGAGAGACAGCAAGCAGTCGGACAAAGAAACACACCAAGGGAGAAAGACAGAAACAAGAGAGGGAGAGGAGGAATAAACATCAGATGTGAAGATATAGGTGAATACTAGTCTGCCAGGTTTGGTCCATGAACATTCTACAACACTGCTCTGCTACCTGCGGGCTATCTTGTCACCAGTAATGTCACAGAGAAAATTAATAGACTTATTTATGGTGCTGGCTTCTCCTTGTGCTCGCTATGTGAATGTATAGGTGTCAGACAGGTTAGAAAGTCCTCAAGTTTGTTACGCACACTTTGCACAATTTCTGGAGATCCCAGGTAGAACTGGTCGAAAGAAAGTAAATCGCCAACTATTTTGATATTCAGTGAAATGTTTCAGTCATTTTTCAAGCATATATATCAGACATTTTCTAGTTCCAGCTTCTTAAATGTGATAATTTGCATCTTTTCTTTGTCATTTATGATATTAAATGAAGAGTCTTTGGGTTTGGGGCTGTTGGATGGACAAATGAAGCAATTTAAAATCATCATTTTGGGCTGTAGGAACTTGTGATTGCACTTTTGACATTTTATAGCCCTAACAACTAATCAGTTAATTGTAAAAGTAATCAGCAAATTAATAAATAATGTAAATGATCATTAGTTTCGGCACTAATCCCAGGCTACCATATGTTTTATTCCATTCATGTGATATTCCTAACTTTGTTTCTACACTAATTACCTGCAAGAAATGTCCAATCCACGTCCTAATGTTGCTACTGGAATACTTCTTTGTTTCATGAATGAAGCGGTACTCAAGTTGTAGGTGCCACAGCATCTATGTTTGACTCAGAAACGGCGAGCCCTGCGAACGCTGTCTCTAAAGTTCCTGAACATTTGGAAAGTATGCAGAAGGGACTGTTTAAGACCCTGGAGGGGCATTTAGTCTTGGGTTCCTTCAGTCTGAACTAATTTCAAGGTTCCTCAAAAGGTTCTTGGTCCACTGGTAAACTTCCTAGGATGGAAATGTCTGATTGGACTCCCTGGAATAAAGTGATAAATAAAAAACAGGTATGCTATTCTTTTCACCATGGTTTCTGGATGGTTTTAGCACACTGATTCTTAATTCTTTGATCCTATTTACGCTTAGATATATCTGTTAAGTGATATTTTGAGGAACTGCCTTCGTTCCCTTTAAGAGGAAAGAGCAGCATGCACTGGAAACTGAGCGCTCCGTTAGAGCCATTTAAATAAGAGGTAGGCTAAACACTGACAGACAGAGAGCTTGACATGGCCAGCTGCTTAACAGAGAGAGTTGTAACCTCCATTTACTGATCCCGAGGCATAAACAGTGAGTGGGGAGCAGCCATGGAAAAACCCAATTCACAGTGGTGTGGAAGTGGAGCTGTATTGACTTCAACTCACAGTTAACTGGGTTAGTGAGCACAACAAACTGCTGCAGTAAGCACTCCTGTCATGTTGCTGAGCATGCATGTGTGCATGTACAGTAAGTGTGTGTATGTCAGGACATACGGGCCTGAGGCGACTGGCTAACATGGGGGCTCAGAGTAGATGAGACAACCTAATACCAGCCTCACCAATGGTTGTTGGCGTGTTCCTGGGTTCACGTTATTTTAATCAGTGACAACATGTACAACGTGGCCATGACACATCTAGCTTGACTTTACAAATACCTTGGTAAGTTTAAAGACAGACAGACAAAGAGTTACACAGCTACACATGCAACTATATTATACTATTCCTTAAAGTGTGCTCAAAAATGTGTCTTAGTTATTGTGTATTTACTTGGATGTTTTAACGTCACTGTGCAAAATAATGTACGTATGTGCATAATTTGACACTAGAAGGCTTTTTAAACATTCATCTTCAGAAGGCAAAGAGTTTCTTTGTGCAGACCTTAAAGCTCAGTTGAGGATATCTTATGTGCAAGCAGGATTTTGTGACATCACAATTAGTTTCTAAGTTCAATATGCAATTTAAGTGTGCTGTAAGAACTTGAAACCTCAAGTGCATATACACTGACTAATGGACTTTTTTGTGAAGCAGGACACATCTTGGTCCAGTGGTCAAACTTTTGAAATGAAAAGCATTTGCATATTCATAGATTCAGATTTTTTCAATAAGGGAAAATTAAATTAAATGTGATTTTAAGTATTTTTACCGAGGTAAGCTAACATTTTTTAATAAAAATGTGTCTTTTATCGGTGCTTCTGTATGGGCTATTAGCTCAAAATGCCATTATGGATTAGTCTATTGATTATTATGTCACTTTATTAGTTTGTAAAATTTCAGAAAAAAGGTAAAATTAGTTGAAAATGTTTTCCCTGATTATACGGTGACTCCACAGTATAATTTTTCTCACCAAAACTTCGAAGCCCAGAAATATAAAGCAGCTAATCCTCATGTTTGAAACCAGCAAGCGTTTGCTAAAATCAAGATGGGTAACTTATCACAACTGCAGCCAATCAATTTGCTGTCGTTTAACTGAAAAGAAACAGAAAACAATGGTAACAAGAAGTCTTGAAATACCCCACAGAAAGCTCAACCTGCACAGCGACACCTCATATAGCAAACATATGGATTTATTTTCCTGCATGACTCTTAAACAACACACAGTGCTTCTACTTCTACACACACTCATGAATCCAGCTGTCCCCGTTTCACGTATTGATTAGTGTAAAGCAGGTCATCAATAGGCCCAGACGGGCAGATAGCAGGATGTCCGAGGAGGGGATCTCTGTTTAGTTGTTTCAGTCGGTGGTGTCCCAGAGAGAGGATGGTAATGTGATCACTGCACCGCCCACGTCAATCTCTCTCTCTCTCTCTGTGCCCTCAATACATATATACACTGCTTGGACTTGAGCTGAGGGTGTGGTGGCTGCGGTCTGGGAAACGATTCCCATACTTTAATGTAGTAGTGTCAATCCACATATCTATTTTACAGTGGTGCCTCCAGTCCAAACCCACATGGAAAACCCAACCCCAGTGTAATAATTTTGGACCAAGTCACTCTTTTTTTGTTAAATATGCAGGATTCAGGTTTAGATGCTGGACTTGACGGACAGTAGGTCCTCTTTTTTATGTTGCATTAATTGCCACTGCAGCATTTCTAACAAGCTTTACTTTGTCTTAACATACAAGCACACTAGTGGACACTTCCTGAGTCCACTATAAAGACGGCCAAATCTTTTGCAGGTCCAAGACGACAGTTCTCAATCTCAAGATGATCTAGGTTTACTTGTGCAGCTATCAAAGCCATGTCCTTCATTAGCTGCCATTAGCTTCAGGCCCAAGTGTCATGCATTGCTGTGTCATTGTCCTCCCCTTTCTCTGGACTCCTGAGTGACCTCTGACCTTTGGCCTGTCCTCCCTGAAGACTCATGTGGTGGCCTGATGACCTCATTTGTGACTAGGACGTCAAAGCCTCAGGAGAGACATCCATTGACTCATCACCAGATGAAGCCGTAGCATTTTATTTCAACCCGCCTGATGTGGCCAAAATCAAACATCGGGAAAAGGATGATGAGATTCATTAAGAGTCTATTAATTCTTAAAATATAGCTTTGTTATTTTGGAGAGGGTTTGATCGCACTACACAATACTACTATTGTGATAATACTGCAAATGACAAGGGTGAGTCAGAGTATCTGAACAAAGACACACGGTTACTTTTGTTGCAGCAGTTCTCAGATTTTCATGTTTTATTTAAAGTTACACACGGCTCTGCAGCACGAGTTTTACAACTGCGTGGTTGTCATTCAAGAGACAGAGGCTGTTTCTCCAGGTTACTAAAAAGTCGACTCTTTGAAGATGCAACCAGCTGCGGAAATATCTAAAAATCTACTCTAATCAGATCCTCAGAAGCGTAGCTGTCAAACTAAAAATAAGACAAATGGAGCTGATCAGTGATGCTCTGAGCCTGCTGTGCTTGTCCTGGTGTGTGTGTGCTGACAGACAGTGTATGTGTGACTCAGGTATAGATATGGTGCTGCTGCCACCTCCTGGCAGAAACATCACTCTCAGCACTAAAATGAGTACATGTACAGTACATTACTGCAGCAAAAAAGTGAAGTGAAACCAGTTTGCTGCCCGCGTTAGAGCTGTCATGCGACCCAACCACAGACTTAATCTTAATTTGGTAAAGCTATTCTGTCTGCATTTGTACAGTAACAGTAGATGTGTATGTGTTTGTTTCTAGCACCTCTCACCCTGACAGGATGCTGACATTTTGTCATGGGGCCGCTAAAGTATGCATGTTACTCATACATAAACAAGCTGTGGCAGCACAGAACTGGGAGCAGTTGCACAAAAGCAAGCTGTTACAGTACATAGCTTGTCGTCCCACCCACCACATTTCTCCCTTTCCCATCAAGGGGCGGCCTACTAACACAGAATTCATGATATGTTGAGGCACTCCTACATGAGTAAGAAGAAACGCGCCACTGTTGTGCAATTCCAACTCTGGGGGCTCTTTTTTTTAATTCCTAACCTGTAATTTGAGTGTTTCATCATGTATCAGGTAAGTTTAATGTCCCTTAGGCCAGTAAAATCATCTAAAACCCTTAATGGAAAAGCATGGATGCCAATTTTTATACACACTGTTAAGAGCATAGTTTCTTTCATTTGCTGGTTTCAAGTTACATGCCATACATATTGGGTCACAGCCCTGTGGTGGCGAGAAAAGCACTCAAAACTTGTCGCAAAGTTTAAATTTCCTCCACTGAATCTTCGTGAAATATTGACATTTCAGGAGGAACCAGGTCCGTCTGCAGCTGAGCCTGCCTTTGTACAGGGTTCAATCAACCCTCGGCTCACTCCCGCCTCCACCAGAATGTACAGTATGCCAGTCAGGTCTGTCACCGACACAGAGAGGATATTGTGGACAGACGACACAACACGTCCATTCAAAGCAGCAGAACAAACAGCTTGGCTAACATCCTGCCTGCACAGCCAGCCTTTTAACATTTACATTACATAGACTACTGACTTCCCAAGCCGTAGTGTCAACATTGTGCTGGGCTATAGCATAACACGGCTAAAAGCCAGGAACCAAAATGCTTAAGTGTACGGTATAATCAAAACGCACATGTTTTAATACTTAGAAAAGTCTTTAAAAACATTCTATCTTGTGATTTATGAGCCACAGAATACAAGGATTTAAAGTTGCTTAGAGAAATCCATTAGTAAATATTTTTAAACCACACACAGGTGATTATATCCTCAATATAGCCATTATTTAATATTAGACCTTTTTAAAAAAATAGGTTGAAAGTTTGAGTTGGAATAAAGCTCTCTATAAATTGCACATAAGTGCACAACTAGGAAGGCACAGTAAATCACCTAATGGTGGATCAAATTGGATAAATATTAGAGCAATAAAGTCATGAACAACAGCCATTTAGCTTGAACATGTTTAAATATTTTGACATGGTCTGCATACCAAAACCACACAGCCCTGCATGTTTGAAACAAGAAATGTGACATCGAGTGTCTCTGTGGGTTACCACTGAAGTCATAAAACTTTCTAATACTCAGGCTGTATACCATAGAAACAGGTCGACTCTATAAACTGCGTCATCATACTGTCAGCCACATACTGTACTGTGGTACACATCTTCACAGTGGAGATGCTCTGTTTGAGACACAGTAATGGACTGCAAATAGGCCTGAACAGAAATGTCAGCCTGTCAGAGGTTGCATGAGATGGGGATTCAGCACGAGTGCTCAGTCTCTACTGTACCATAAACCTAAGTGAGCTGGTGAGTCGGTGGAGTTAGATGGAGAATGAGTTTAAGCTATCTGTGCTTGTCATTTAAAAGGAAAGTCGTGACAAGCAGTTGAAGGGCCTGAACTCTACTAGTTCAACAAAGTAATGCTTTATGCAATGTCTTCTCTGTTCCCCCACCTATTTGGCTAGACACACTTGTCAGCAGTGTGTGGAGACACAGGCTGTCCATGTAAACACAGTAAGGAAAGAACATATTACATAACAGAAACATCCTACTCAACAATACACTCAACAACACCAGGTTTGGAACACCTGCTTTTGTTTAAATTACTTTAATTTCAGTGTTTTGAGACCTGAAATTTATATAAGACTCTGCTTACACTTGATTTTATAACGAGTCTCTATAATCCGAACAAAAGTGGACAGCTGAGAGACATCACCGTTCACATCTGTGTCTATCATGCATCTCCTAGGTGTCCATCTGACCACTTGTGTTCAGGTTTTGCTGTTGCCCACACCACTTCCGCTAAAAGATCAAAGGGCCCCCGCGCACAATTCTTACGTCCGTCTTTCACCAGACTAGCATCAGATTCGTTTTGCAAGGGCTAGCTAAGAAAACATTTGGAGGTCTAATACACATGTATGAACTATTCCAAACTGTGATTACACATGTGGTTTCCCTTGCACTTCAACCACGTACATAAGTGCTCCTCTCCATTCTTTCAACTGTTGGCACACTGTCACCAAACCAACCATCACATGCTTCACACTGACTTAGGAAGCCCATAGAGTGCCCCAGAGACTTCAGGCCGGCTGAGCAGGCTAACTTCCGGTTTAGCTCTGTGCTAACTTGAATCGGGTGCCTCATCTGGCTTTTGAAATGTTGTCAGACCGAATGGATCAAATTCTGATCGCAGAACGAGTCACTTTGTGGGTGTTGTGACATTCAAAAAAATTAATCTCTTTCACAATGTAAGTCTATGGGAAACAGTATTTTTGAGCACCGTGGCATCACGTGACGGACGCTGTTTCTGGGGTTCTGGTCCTGCATTGATTTTGCTGTTGCTCCTTGTTGGAAATGCATCAGGACACATCAGTTACACTACAAAAGATATGTGGTCAAACATGTCCCACGTTGACAAGTGGTTTTAGTGATCAGATCACGGTGCATCTTGGTGGTCGTCTACACTTGACTTAGCGCTGGCCACTTATGATATGATCGCCCAAGATGCATTTTGAAACCAAGCGTAAACAGGGTCTACACAGCAGCATTAAATATATACTATGAAGGATTTTCCTGTAAAATAAATTATAGACTTGTACAGAAAAGTAATCCCTCTCAATCCTCACTGATGACCCGCTGGCATGCAGCGTACTTTTCTGCAGGGACTCTGCCATCTGCCTGTATTTTATTTTCTGTGCTCTGTATGTTTATGGGCATGCACCCTCAGAGCTCTCAGGTGGGGTCAGGGCTTTATAAAAAAGTAGCAACCAGGTGCCAGACTGTAAGCAGCAGGCATCCAAGAGACGCAGCGCCAAAAAAATAAATCTGAAATGCAAATATAGGGAGGCAAAACGCCAAATATGAGTAAATCTGAAGTTGGCATTTACTTTAAGTTTCACTGGTGAGAGTGTTAACAAACAGTAACCGACAACCCTGCATATGAAACCTTCACAAAACTGGTTATGTATACTATGTTATGCTGATAATGACAGCTGTGAGCAACAACAGAAAGCTGAATATTTATTCTACTTTATAAAACATCATGTTAATATCAAATAAAATACAGCAGTAGGGAAAATATATATCCCTGGTCATTACTCACAGCTGCACAATCTTCTTAGCAGACAGCCCCAAAGAAAGCTTAACATCAAGCATGATATAACATTTATATTCCTAAAGCCTTAATGGTTTAAACCTACAAGGGCTGACAGGGTCAACCATGATCCCATGGTATCATAACTCCAGACAGGATCATTATCCATACAGCACATAAGCTCACTGACAATCCCCCGCTCCACTGCGCAGTACGGCCTTATCAGTCAGCATCAGTGTGAGGTTTCAAGTACACTTGCAGCACTTAAATCTTAAACCCCCCCCCCCCCCTCTTTTTGCTCACAGATCAGCGTCTTTCCTACTCAACAAAGAAATTATTTTCAGGAGCAAACCCAGGTTGAAGAGAGGGGCTTGAAACAGCTCACTCCCACAGACCTTTTTCAAACTCTCACCACAATGTGATCCTGCAGAATTAAACACACATGAGTCTGATCATTCCGCAAATCATTTAAAGCGCGGGGTGACAGTAGCCAATGTCTGCTAAGGGAAAACGCTGAAAACAAATACAGTGCAAGTCCTGGATCCTGAGAGTTTCCGCGCTGAAAACTAAAGAGGTGGGTTCATAAAAAGCCCAGTGACGACAGTCGTGGTGCTGGTGGTGGAGCGGGTTATGGAAACAGCGGGAAGGAGGGGAGGGAGAGGAGAGGGAACTTGGCTTGTACTTGACTCAGACGAACTGAATGACTACAGTTACAGTACATGCTTTCAACACAACAGCAAAACATGTGGAGTTGAAGGAAATAACAACCCAAAACAGCTAAACAGAAGCTGAATAGCCAAAAATAAACATGAATAGAGGGTATGAACACTTTCTCCTCAGAAGATGGTTAGTTAGAAATAAGCCTTTCAGATGAATCACTATTTCCCTCCCGGGAGGAATGCCAACGGTGCAGCATGGCAAATTTTCACCACTTTTTTTTTTTTTTTAAACACACACACACACACACATGCATCTGTTCCACTTGCTTTACTGTGCATCTTTTCATTTGTGNACACACACACACACACACACACACACACACACACACACACACACACACACACACACACACACACACACACACTGTCACTTTTCAAATGCTGTACTATAATCTCTGACTCTGTATTGGGAAGGTCTGCTCCTCCTTTACTCCTACAAGAGAAGAGGGTGAGGAGTGAGTCTGGCCCAGAGAGCACCACACCAGCTGCCTTCCCTCCACCAGCCAAACCAAACAGCCACACACATACGCACAAAAACACTGCCACACAGAGATGGAAAATCTGACCCTTTATGTAATCTTAGCTGCAGTTTTTTGCTGAAATGAATGAAGTAGGCATAAGTAGATTTTTCTTTCCTGTCTGCAATGAACTTTCTGTGGCATCGGGGACGAGTGTAAATTCTCATTTTAAAGGTCCAGAGTGAAGGATTTAGGGGGATATGTTGGCAGAAATGGAATATAATATATTAGGTATGTTTTCTTTAGTGTATAATCACCTGAAAATAAGATTCGTTGTGTTTTTATTACCTTAGAATGAGCCGTTTATATACATAAGAAGCGGGTCCTCATTTATGGAGACTGCCATGTTGCATTGCCATGCTTCTACAGTAGCCCAGAACGGACAAACCAAACACTGGCTCTAAAGAGGGACATCTGAGTTTTTGTGTCAGCCATCATAGTTAGCAGCCCCTCTGTGATGAGCAGTGTTGGAAAAACACAAATTATTTAACGTAAATCTGCTTTATTCAGTGTTTTTACCAGTTTAAATCACCGGGTCTGTTTGTTTTGGAGAGAAAGAGACCTCCGTGGAAAATTCAGCTCCCGTTAAAAACCTACTGAGCATCTGGATCTTAAGTTATCGGAGAAAAAAGTGATCACACATATGCAGGAGCTAGGCTAGCGACAAGCCGAACAACATCAGAGCAACATGAAACTGCTTTATTCAGTGTTTTTACCTGTTTAAATCACGGGGTCGGTTACTTTTGGAGTAGTCTCGCTGGGCCGACTCTCACTTTAAGATTGGAGAAAAAAACGCCCCGGCTGCTTGTATTTCTTTCAACCAATCACAATCGTTCTGGGCGGTGCGCTTGCAAAAATATTGCCGGGGGGAAACAGGTTTTGGTGTAACACGCCCACAAAAATATCGCCTACAGGACACGAACCATGGCAGAAAAATGTCTACATCCCCACAAGATCAGACACTGCAAAAGTTAGTAAAGGATGTGTTGAAAACGGTTGAAAACTGCTACACAACCGGAGGTGGTAGGGCGGGACTTCCGCACAATGAGAGGCTGATCTATGCAGCGAACTTCCGCCCACTCAGACTACTTTTGGAGGGGAAAAGAACTCTGTAGATAATTTTGCTCCCATTTAAAACCTCTTAGAGGGGATTCTCACCTGTAGAAGTTTAAGCTGGTTGCAATCTGCAATCCTTACTGCTAGATTGAAATGAATATTACTACGTGAAAAGGTCACAGTGATGAAGCCCATCATCAATATCAACCTTTGACACACAGGGAAATTATATTTCATGTTTTTATGTCTGTTATGTTCCATAAATATACAAAATGCTACCACTCATGCTTTGAAGTTGTGGGAATTTTAAGGATTCATCTGTGCTAATTACACTGCACTCTGCCCAAACTGGCTGTTGGGTTTCACAAATTTCAAAGACATCTTAAACACCCTTAAAAATAATTCACCACGTGTTTTCCACTCCCTCCTGCTCCCTCTCATTACCAGCTCATCTATCATTTCCCTTGTTTGACAAGAGTACAGTCTGCACCTTTGTTACATGCTCTCATTTACTCAGCCATTAGCATCACTCTATAGTTAATCTTAATTATTCAAGCTATACGTTTGGAGGGTTGGACACTTAGAGCTACTTAGCTTTTCATCAGCTGCTGTTTTAAACTCATTTGTCTTTCATGCTTCTGCCTCTCTAACTTCTTCCCCATTATCCCTCCCCCACTCTCTCTGCTGGCTTCAGCAGTGGAGGACACACAGGCCAGAGGGGTTTATGTCTCTCCGGAGCTGCAGTTTTTAGAGACTGGACACCCAGAACTGAGCTGAACTCACACACTGTAGGTTTCAGCCAGACAGAGCTCAGCTGACAGGCAAAGTTTGAGGGTGGGCTGCTAAGTTTAGGCCAGCACACAAACAGAAATGTGCAAACACAAAAATGAAGAAGCATGTAAATGAATACTGCACTTCTGGTTCTCCGCAGGAGTTTAAAGCAGTCGATGCATGCAGCCACTTGGCCTCCGCATAGCTGTCGTCTACATGGCCTTATAGCCACAGGCGGGCTGTCAGCGAGCCAAGATATGGAACAGATAGCTGATCTCTTTCACCAATCTGTTCAGACAGGCAGCTCTGCTCCGCTTCTCACACTCTCACTGCAGCATTAATCAAAAACAGAAGCGAGCAGCATACTGTAGCTGTGTGCTTTCAGACTATTTTAGAGTTTGCATAGGAGGCTGTGTGAGACTGCAAAGGCAAAAAGCACCAAGTGTCTTACAGCTGGCCTCGCTAGCTTTAGCTAGCCGATGGGACTTGAGGAATTAATTCAGCTTTTGTTTGGTTTAATGCAAGCCTCAGATGTTTCTAGGGCCCCCGGGGTTATGTACAAAGCAGGTGAACCTGGAATGCATAGTTTCTCTCTACAAACATCAGCGAAATTTAACCACTACAAACACTTAAGAAATGGGCCTCATGTGTATGCTTCATTATTCTTGGTCAGATGAAAAAACAGCCATCATCCCTTAAAGGTTTCCTATAAATGGAGGGATAGGCCTAAAAGCCACCATTTGTGAAGGGGGTGGGGGAGGCACGGGGGCCGACGAGGGATTTAGTGCAGCTTGTAAGAGTTAAGCCATAGACTTGAAACTGTATATTCAGTAGAGATGCAAAAATGAAATGTGCATTTTTTAATAGATGCAGGAAAAAAGGTGACAATATGCTTAAAGACAGCTTTTTAAACTTGTAAAAACAAGTATAAGCTTAAAAATACACACTTAAAAAAGACCAAACTCGTCATGAATACAGGCATTTAGATGACAATCTTATCCAAATCCAGTTGTTCTGGCTGTTTCCCCCGGACAATAAAATAGCTCTGTGCATAACCATGGGGGCATGTGCCAACATTCCCATATAGTTTGAATACGTTTGCATGGAAAATATCATGGTGTGTCACATTGAATCAAAACATTGGAAGCCAACGCACCATGTTATCACAAAACTTACAGAGCCAAACCTCCTGTGACCTTACCCTGACACAGACAAATCCCTGTGAGTGAATAGCTTCTTATCTGTGTAGACATAACCAAATGTAATTTCCAGTTAACTGTGGACTGACGGGACGGAGGACTATTTGACTGAGCTCACCGACTGCAGATCGGGCCACAGAGGCTGGCGAAAAAAACATTTCTCTCACTTACTCAGCTCTGGGTACTTAAAAACTTTCTCAGCCCTTGGACAAATATAGTTTCTGCCTTGAAAACCAGGCGAATGAAAAAAAAAAAAGGCTAATGCAGTCCAGACCACCCCAGTAAACAACAAATCTAACCATGGTGCATCAAGCCTTGGTGCAACCAACACCAAGACAAGACAAAACAAGAATGAATCCAATAGCAATTAAAAGACTGTATATCAAACACACACTAACAAATGTCAACACACTAGGCTTCTACTTTTGGTCACTGGGAAGAACAACTCAAGGGACTGACGGTTAATCGCCTGCCTCAAGAGCACTAAAGAAGAGTTTACACAAGGGCAGTGTTTCTCTGGCTCTAATTACAGTACAAGATGACACAATTAAATTGTTGAGTTGTGATGTTTGTGTGGCACAAAGCTTCAGACTCGGGTCAGATTATTTTCAAATGTAACTTAATGGAACTCAAATATGGCAGTACAGCCGGGTCGGGTGTGAAAGGCCAGGGGCACAGACTGGGTACAGGTCTTGGTTTCAGGCCTGTGCAGAACTCTAGTAAGAGATCAGGTAGGGAAAGAAAGGAAGTGACCTCGAGCTCACCTGGCAGAGCCCTCTGTTGACAAATGTTCCTAGCTTTAAGGATATTTAAAGGCAAATTAGAGCTCGTTTAGACCTGGTAGTAACGTAATTCGGAGATCCGAATACAAGCGGAAGACACATCACTGTTCACACTTGTGTTTATCATGCGTCTCCAGCCGACCACTTGAGATTTTGTTACTGCCCCACCCAAGGTTGTTTCGTCCACACTTTGGCTTGCTGCTCTTTAGCATGGTTGTTAGTCACGTTAGCGGTTGTGTCAGTACAGCTGGAAATATCGCTGTCAGCAGAATTCAACAGGTCTCCCTCCATAGGGCAAAATGATGGATGGTCATACAACACTTAGCTCAACACGACATAAAATGAGTAGGTTATAGAGCATAAGCACAGTCACCAAAACAATCACCACGTCCTGCACTCATTATCGGGGACGCATGAGGACACATTGTTTATGCTACAAAAAAAAAAAAAAACAATCAAATGCATCCCAGACCACCTCTGCAAGTGGTTTGAGTGATCAGATCACAATATGTCTTGATGGTCATTTAGACTTGTATTTAGTGCTGTCCACTTTTGATCAGATCACCCAAAAGCACGTTAATACAAGGTCTAAACAGGCTCTCAGAGATCTAAGCGATGCTTCATACTAGGCCCGTCGTGATATGCGATAAGTCGGTTAATTGCATGGTAAATTAAAAGGGAGACGGTAACTTTTCCGGCCGCGATTAATTGCCATATTCATGCGTGTTTGTTTTCCTCGTCTCTCTTCACCAGAGAGACTAGACGACAAGAGCGTTCACTGCCGTGCATCGTCTGGCAGCCAGGTGATTTGGTTCATTAGCGTAATGAACGGAGGGAAAGCTCTTGTCATCGAGTGTCTTTGTCTCTGTGAGAGAGGCAGGGCTATGGGCTACACACACACACAGTGCGATCTTTGTGAGGGGGAGACAAGGCGGAGAAAAAAAAAACAGAGAGTTGAGCGTTAAGAGAAAGACATGGAACTTGTTCCTAAACCAAATGCCACGGCCCCTGTGTGGGAGTGTTTTGGATTTAAACCAAATGACAGAGGAGAGCCCAGTAATTTGGACGAGCCGGTGTGCCGGGTTTGTTCTAAAACCATCTCAACAAAAAGAGCGAATACAACCAACTTAACTGCACACCTGAGAGTGAGAGACTGACAGTCTATTTTTTTGTATTTATAAAGATCTTTATTTATTTGTTTTGTATTTTTACGTTATTTCGGATATTTAAATTTTCTTTTTTTGCATTCATAAATATTATTATTAAAAAAATGTTTATTTCTCTTTAAAAGGGTGCACTTGCATCAATATGCCTTTATTATCATTATGTAAGTTTAAAAATGGTCTAAAAACAGCAAAATTACAACACTAACAAAAATGGTCTTAAAAGCAAAATATTACGCAATATTATCGCTTATCGCAATAATTTCCGACGCAACTAATCGCCCAGCAAAATCTGTTATTGTGTTCATACTATTCTTATGTTCTAGGTCACTGATCTAAAGTCAAGTTTCTTAGAAAATCCTGGTTTAACTTGTCTCAAACATTAGCATGTGATCTGGCGGAGCAGACATAACAGAAAATTATGAGAATGCATATCTGAAGGCAAATGCATAGAAGAATTCACCACAGAAAATCACTTAAGTACAAAAGCATATTCCATCTGACGCCGCTGTGCACAGTCATCACTATTTTTTTTTCGTTGATGGCAGATACAGTAAGTGATCACTGACATCACCGAAGCCTAACCTCACTTTGACCGTCTCACAGGATATGTGCGTGGAAGTTGTTTCCATATGGAGGGATCAATCTGTCTCCATCTGTTCCTCTGACATGCCTACTTAACTGCTTTGTCTGCTCACAGTTGCTGAGTCAATGGACTTCCTCTCATGGAGCACAGCCCCACTCATCCTTTCCCTGAGTCCTAAACACACTATCAATCAGGCCATTGAGGCTGAACCCTCATCAATTAATGGGACTGGGTGGGCACCTGGAGCTGAAATTGGGAGCAGACACAGTCACTTCCCAGGTCATGACCTCTGCTTGGGTTGTCATGGCATCAGGGAAAGCACTTTGAGAGGGAGAGTTTACAAATGACAGCACGAAGGTGCGAATCAGCCTGGATTTTGAAATAGATTGTTTTGTTATTGATGCTGAATCAATTCAGTGACAAGTGAATGTACAATTTAGATGCTGTTTTTAGTCTTGCAAGGAAATCTGCAACCTGTTGCTGCTGCCTCTTTGCAGCAATTTGTCAGAGCTTGAGCACTGGAAATATCCACCATTAAACTATAGAGGCCTCCTGCTAGCTAAGTTTTCCCCTGTGTAGTAAGTTACGTTACTGAAAGTTGTAAAGATTGTGGCAGTTTGCTGTATGGTTAGTACACTGTTTCTGTGTTACACTTATTTAGGAGTTTGCTCACGGCAAACACAGATTGTTTACAGATAGAACAATTGTTGGAAATAAAATATCTCACATATGTATCCATACATAATCAAAATCATCTGCAAAGTCCGTGCAAAAGGTCACTGAACTCATCAATATCAGGACAGCAGTTTCTTGCAATCAACCTGGAGCTAAATTAAAGATGATAAGAGGAAATCTAGGCAGAGTACTTTGTAAGCAATATCTTGGCGATCATGTACTGTAAGGCCAAAGAAAGTCATAAAAACGAGAGACAGTGGCATTGTTTTTAGAGATTTTAAAAACATGTTTAAAAAGCGTTTTAGGAAAGAGAGGTGACATGACCCAGTTTTTCTCCGCCTTGCTGTAGATGCACATTTTTGCACACTGGGCTTACATAAATGTGTCAGCTATGGTTCAAACGTGTAGGCCTATCTGTCTGATAAGAATGGAATGAGCTGCTATGATTTGTTCTGATGGAAATGAGTGATAAATGTTGACTGTGACAAAGGGCAGGCCCAGGCCGCAGATAAGAGCAGCACGTACAGTAGTTAAACCTGGAGGATAAAACTTCAGACAAGGAAATTACATTATTTCAAAACACAAAAGTGCATAAATGGCAATTCAGAGTTAATCTAGAGGTCTCATACGAAAATGTATATATTCTGTCACCAGCAGCTGGCTTCAGTTTATCATTTAGTCGCAACTGCTCCTGGCAAAGGCCATAGCGGCTGCTTTACCAGATATCGTTACACCCAGCCTTTTGTGAGATCTGCAACCGAGCAAATATTGACAGGCCTCTTTGATCTACTCCCCTATTTCTGGGTACTCTTTCATCACAGCCATTTTGTGATTGTTAACTTGTTAATTTAGTATTTTTGCAATCAGTTTACTGCTAACAAACTAGCCATCATACTAGCTGTCTGAGGCTAATGTGTTGCTATTACAACATTCTTATCAACTGTTTATTTATTGTTGGGCTGTCGTACATTTTACCTAATCTATTTTTATTCTATTGTTAACTCTGTGTACATTTATTAGGGCTACAACGTACAATTTGTCATATTACTGATTGATCTGCTGATTTTTTTCAGTGTTGTTTGCATGAAAAATGTCACAAAATGGTAAAAAAAAATTGAAAATACAAATTTCTAAAGCCCCAAGGTAGACTCTCAAGTCAGTTTTTAGACGCTTTGCTTAACTAAAGACTGATGTCTTTCTTCCTGATTTTGTGTTTAGATGGGCGGATACAATTTCAGAGTTTAAAAAAACTCCCTACGTTGAACCAATAGTAAATCCGCAGGGTGGTCCTTCGGTGGCTCGCTGAACTCTTGTGCTCGTAAACATAGTCCGACTGCGTTAAAAGTTTTAAACAAAGTCGCTGTAAGTCCTTCATTTCCACAATCTTGTGGACTGAGCACACGTTTGATAAAACGGAGTTAAATCTCTCGGCATCCATTTTCAAGCTCTCTGTGTGTTTGTTTCCTTGCGGACGAGAAAAGGGGGAGCGCACATTTCCGGGAGGGCGTGTCCTTTTCAAAAATGCAAGAGGCGTTGCTTTGTTGCCGGCCGTTTTCTCCGGTGTGTTAAACACACTTTAGAAAGGAGTGTCCCCAGACTATCAGAAGGCGGAGATCTCTGATTGTCTGGTGGCGAGACTAGCCCCAAGGTTACGTGTTCCAATGTCTTGGTTCTGTCTGATCAACCATAAGATTTTCAGTTTACCATCAGGGCAGACTAAGGAAACCAGAAAATACACACATTCAAGAAGTTGGAGGGATTTTGTGATTCTTTTCAAAATGTTGAATTGGTTGTTAGTAGTAGTGTTAGTAGTTGCAGAAAATAATCGCAGAAGCTCTAATGTTTACTAAATTAATTACGGTGTTAATTCTGATGGATGACGCTGTGTTTCTTCCAGGCATAAGGAACAATGAAACTAATCTGACAATCTATACTTTGAGAATCCAATTTTCTTGTTGGCCTTTGCACACGGAGTCAGGTTTTTTTGTATGCGTTTTTTTAAAATCTGTGATCCGAAAAAAAAAAGAAGAAAAAAATCGGTACGCACAGAAACCTTGCACACTGATTCCGATGTGTTTTATTGTTCTTTTCGTTTTTGAAAATTTGCAGTGTGCGACAAAATCAAGACACATTTCCTCCTTCGCCTCTCCTCACAACGTGAAGTCATATTTATTTTTTGACATGTGACAATTTCGGACAAAAAAAAAAATGGACTTAGTGTGCAAAGGCCTTTACTGGTGTGTGTCTGTGCACCTATATGCACGGTAAGGGCAGATGAGTATATATGTTAAAGGCTATCTAACCCTGCCATATGTACAAATGCATATAAGAAAAGAAATCCCCATGACTAATATATTGTAGTTTTAGTGAAGCCATTTAGGCTATGTGTCTGCGTTGCAATGCTCCACACTAAGATAAGTAGGTTTCTCATTAAACACAAATCTTTCTTCAGGCAACTTTACAACTTCTGACCCCATTCCTTCCTCCAAGTCGCTCTCCCTCTTTATAATCTTTCTCTCATTAAGGCCCACACACATTGCCACTCTGTCATTTAAAAATACACGGCTGTAAAACTTCCAGGAAAACCAAGTGTCACACACAACCATTTAAGGATACAGTATTATTTTCAAGGCTAAACACATGTATTGTGGGCACACAGAGATAACGTGAGTGAGACGTTTTTCAGCTAACGCTTGGGGTGAGTGGCTTTTCTTTATCATAAATGGGCCGCCATGTTTCAACATGCATTGTTTAACACAATCGTGTTGTTGCGGCGCAGGCAGGAAGTTCAAGGAATCCAGCTGTCACATTCCCGGCATTCCAGAGGTGAGCGCTCTGCATTCTTTTCAAACTTGTCAGCGACGGAGTTGACTGAACAAGCCAACAAGTGATCCGGTGAATGACTGAGTGAGCATGCAAATGACAGAGTAGTTTGTGTGAGTGAGGACTGACAAAAAAAAATATGTAGTGATATTTTTTAGTGGTAGTAATGAAGGAAGCATTAAATCTAAAGAAAGAAAACTGACCAAAAAAGTTGGGGGCTTATCTTGCACCTATCTTATGTAAGTACGCATGTAGACTAGCAGCAAAATGAGTGAGTAAGGGAATGAATTTCTGACAAAAGAACCATGCGAGTGAATGAATGAATGAATGAATGAGTGACTAATGAAGTAGGACTGCTGAAACCAAACAAGCAAATTAATAATTGGACGATAGCACAAATGTGAGTGTGTGAATAAGCAAATGAGAATGCACAGGGTTGCATAAATTTAATTTAATTTAGTTTATTTGATAGGGACAATGCAGGTTAACATAGTAACACTTCCACTCGTTACAAACAAGTCAATGTGACTGATGTTCTGCATACAGAGATTATAGCTAATGCTAGTTTCCAACTCCCGTCCCTAGTTAGGCTTTTAGTAAAAGAAAAAAGATAAGAAAAAAGACATCAAAATTACATACCAATACAATAAAATGTACAGTACATCTGAAATCATACCAAGTCATGACCCATTAAAAGTGCATGCAGCTCTGATTTTGTTTCAGCCAGACTTTAACATTTTTATTAAAAATCCTTATGTCTCGGGTTAGTTTTATTTCGGTCGGTAGTGAGTTCCACATCTGGGAGCCCTTTATAGAGAAGGCTGATTGCCCAAAGGAGGTCTTACGGCGCAAGATTTTACAGTTACCACTTGCTGTACCCCTGGTGATCCTATCACTATTTTGTCTGCTAAAAAGACTGCACAGAACATCTGGTGCCAAGTTCTGCAAACACTTAAAAACCAGTTTAACAGAGGAAAATTTTAGGAAATTATCAAAACTAAGCAAATTGTACTGCTTCAAAATGTGACAGTGATGCCACCTTATAGGTTTCTTGGCCATTATTTTTAAGGTTTGATTATACAGAGATGCAATTAACTTAATTGTAGTCGGAGAGGCCTGACTCCACACTGTAACACAATACGACATATGAGAAAAAATCATGGCATGCATATAAAGCTGTGCCGCTTTGATTGGTATATGATGTCTAATTAGTTTGAAGCAATTTAAATTGTTTTTTATTGTTTTTGATATCTTTTTGACATGTTTGTCAAATTTGAGTCTGGAATCCAGAACTACGCCCAAATATTTAAAATCCTTTACCATCTCAATTTCCTCTCCCTGCAATGTTATGCAAAATTTTTCTGATTGTGGTATGTTTTTGATGGAGAAGCACATGGAAACTGTCTTTTTCTTATTTAGGGTGAGCTTGTTATCATAAAGCCATTGACATACCCTGCTCAAAAATGAAGATAATATCTCCGCTGCCTCACTTGATGTCTTAGCTGACGCGTATATGACTGCGTCGTCTGCATAAAGCTGACAACCAGCCCCCAGACAGCTTTCAGGCAGGTCGTTAATGTAAAGACTAAAGAGCAACGGCCCCAGGATTGAGCCTTGAGGAATGCCAATTTTATTTTGTTGAGGAGCAGACTTTTTTTGGTCAATCCTCACACATTGCTTTTTTGAATGTAAATAGGAAGCAAACCAACTAAGAGCTTGTTTGGAAAAATTTAATTTAGATAACTTTGATAGCAGGATGTCGTGGTTGACAGTGTCAAACGCCTTCTTTAGGTCGAGAAACACTGCACCCACGACATTACCCCCATCCATAAAACACTTCAGATTTTCGACAAAAGAGCAAATTGCTGTTTCTGTGGAGTGTTTATGTCTAAACCCAAACTGCTCAGGATATAGAAGTTGGTTTGACTCTAAATAATCAACTAGTTGTTCTGTCACAACTTTTTCCAAAATCTTTGACATTGCAGGGAGTATAGAGATTGGACAATAATTGCATAGCTGGTCTGTGTCCCCTGATTTAAAAATGGGAGAGACAACAGCTGTTTTCCATTGATCTGGAAACCTGCCTGACGTTATAGAAAGATTTATTAAATGAGTTAATGGTTTTATGATAGAGGAACTATGCTACTTAATAAAAGCTGTGTCCAAGTTAGAGACATCTTGGGATTTTGAGCTAGTTAATTTGTCTAATATTTTGCTGATTTTAGTTTCATTGACCTCTCTGATGTAAAATGAATTGGGTAAATCTTCCCTTACAATGTCATTTAGTAATAGAGGATCAAAACATTGAGCAAGTTCCTCAGCTGACTGAATAAAAGAACGATTAAACTCGGCTGCAATAAGCGTACTGTCTGTTGTGGGTTGTCCACCGATCTTCAGCTCTCTTATCTTATTGTGCTTAGGTTCTTTATTTGTTAATCTGTTTAAATGCTTCCAAAGGGATGCAGAGTTGCCTTTGGCCTCCTCTATTAACATAAACAACTGAATAAACCAGGAAGCAAATGAGTGATTCATAAAATGTGTAAGATGACAATTGAGTTCAATGGTTGCTTGGTCACACAGAGGATTGAGTAAAAGAGTGGGTGAGTCAAATAAATGGATAGTTAAGCAACTAAACTGACTGCATCCCCACCGCTGCCTTGTGTTACTTGCACTTGCAACATGCATTTCATCATCACTTTGTGCAGTTTGCACAACTTGCACTACTCGTAAGTCTTTGTAAACCAAACCACTTTTGCCTCAGGGAAGCACATCTATGCTCCACACTGCTCACAAACTATTTCATGTGCTCCCACTCTGGTTAACCATATGTTGCTCAATCACACTGTTGGCCTCCAGGTGCATACTTCTGAATTCCATGCAGGCAACATGTGCCTTTGGTGGAACATTGTTTGTTGCACAAACTTGTAGATACTGTAATTACACACATATACATATATATGAGCTTATATTCTTGCACTGCATATAGCGAAGCACAGTGTACGGCCTACAGAGGTAATTTAAATTGTTCAAAGCATCCATGAACCAATGAGACCAGCACATGTTCCCACGCATTCAGTTTGTTGTGTACTTTTAATTCTGATATTAGCATAGAGTGCCAGTTATCAAGAGACTAAACAATAACAAGTTGGAAGACAGTTCAATCTGTTATTTCCAGCCCGCCTTCATTCTTGTAAAATGTGTGCGAAGCGTCAGGCAAATTTGCTTGGTGTCTATCTGTCAGACAGGAATGTTGTCAGAACAAGGTATTGTGGCAGGTGTATTGTTTTCACCTAACAACACAGTGTGGTATGATCCCTTATCTGCACATCCAAAGTAGGCTACACCTGCAAAAGTTTAGTGCATCTCTGTTTTTGATTAAAGAAAAACAGGTAACCTGCTGCACTCAGTGTGTGTGTGTGTGTGCGTGTGTGTGTGAGAGAGACATTAGTTGAGACAGAGGGAGTGTATCGGGACAGAAGATCAAAACAAGATCAGATTTTAAGAAAAGATATTTCTCAAACGTATTCAAGACTTCGAAAAATAAAATCATATCACTTGCTATGCTAAAACAAAAGCAGTTGTTTTACGTTTGCAATTGCAAAAATGGACATTTCCAGGACATTTCTTTAACTTTACTATCAACTTTCTCAATACTGCAACAAACAATTGAAGAAAAGAAAAACGTAATTTCTTCCGAAAATATTAGCACCCTGGTTTTGTTTAGAAAGGGGGGAGGTGTTGGGGCAGAGAGCTGAATGGGAAGAGGAGGGCAGACAGTAGCCGGCAGCGTGGGGTTTGTGTTGTGATGTGGACAGTGACTCAGTGTTTCCACAGTGGGATCTGCCAAACAAGGGGCCTCCCTCAACACTGCTTCTGTCAGCGCTCCAGACTCAATCACACATAATAAGAGCAGCTGGCAGCTGGTCAAGCTAAAATGGATGTGATGAGACAGTTGCTGCAGACTTCCACAATCTAAGCCAGTTACAGTTGAGGAAGAGGATATCTTTTTGTGATCCACGAGTAACTGATGGATTCGTAAAGTCAGGATACACTTTCTGTGTTTGGTGAACCTGATATCATTATTGGAAAGGAAAAAAAACTCCGGACCGTACACAGTTTGGAGCGTTCCTAAGTGGTGGGTGAAGTGGCAGAGTTGGCAGAAACAACCACAGATTACAAGTATCCATTACATCCTTTTATTACAATGCCCTAAGATTTCTTTTCAGTTTAGCTTATGACTACAACATGGTGTGTTCATGTCACTCATAGTGCCCTGACATACCAAGCCCACAGTTGGCCGTCAGTCAAAATGCCCTAGTTTTTGTGGTTGTCCTGCACCATTGGCAAAAGTTGGCCCTCGTCAGATTTTTTTTTTTAGCCAATTCAGCATGTTGAATCAGTATTGTAGACAGCAGAGCCCCTCAGTAAATAAAATCACCCTGATTGGCAGTTCAGCTCAGTGCATGAGAAGAGAAACAGAAGTGAGGAAAGTAAACAAATGACTACAGTCAAGGGGGCTGGAAATTGAAACAAACCTGTCGTATACTATAAAAAAAATGTTTAGCCATTGAGATCATTAGCAGAAACAGTTTGTAAGTGTTTGTGTTACTGTTACCTGGCCAAGCGTAAATGTTCTTAGTTCTTTTAATGTGCTACCTTGCTAACTAGCAACTTAATTCTCTCCTGTCAGTTTTCTGGTTTCCCTTTTTGAATGACAACAACAGACTACCACTGCCTGCTGATATGGAGTTATTTCATTTCATGCAGGCACAGAACGTAGGTGCTAGTTGGCCGTTTGCTGTAGTCTTTGCATTGTGTTCAGGTACAACTTTTTGGCCGGGACACAGGCAATGTGAGGCAATGCAACAGTTGGCCTACCTCGCCACTGGTTCTTTGATGTTGATTTGGTGTGTCTGGGCCTTTGCTAAGTCCTGCCAAAAGCAAACTGGCCAATTAAAGCGTAGCATCAGTCAGCTCCAACACAGAGTCCAACAATTAAATGGCTGTGCTCTATAGACTCTCATGCAATCTTTCTAGATTTTCTTCAATTCCAGGCTGGTTTTGTGTTAAACATTGTGCCTGGGGCCGTACAATAATGATACTCTCTACCCAGAGAGTTTGGAAAAAGATATAAACGTTGGTTAAACGTCAGGCTAAAAGTTGTTCCTAAGTTAGCACTTCTTTGGTATGTTAGCTACTAAAGGTATTTAGTAGTGTGAATAAAGACCTACTCTTTACTGTTGTTTTACAGTAACAGTGTTGTTTCTTAAATTGGCTGCCTGCCATCTCAATCACCAGGTGATGTGATAATTCACGTTTACACTTTGATTTGTACGATTTAGCTTCTATCTTTATCTTTTTAATCTAATTTCACTGTTGACTCGGTTTGACATCCTGGATATATCCTTTAAACACGCATTGTAGACCCTTCTGTCTGCTTCCAAAATTTAGATAATATTTCTTCAAGGAGTGCATGTAGTGACAGTGGGGGTCCATGCTAGCGCTGACAGCTTTACGCACTATCAGCAGCTTACAACAAAGGCGTGGGGCTTAGCTAAGGGTCAATTTTGAGGGCCTTTAAAGAAGCGCACTGATGAATTATATACAAATGTTTGTGTTTTTTAAAGTTTTAAAGTTGATAGCACGTATCAAGGTCAGAAATAGGTCATGGCTGCTGACGATGTGTGGCCACCCACAAGAATAACAGAAACTGAGCTACAATCCCTTGGTGAGACTACATTTCAATGGCCCCACACTGGAAAAGTTGAAGAATGTATACAAAGTCTTGAAGGATGTGTAGCAGGTGTGCCTCTTTGTACAACCTTCCACCTGTGCACTCTGCCAAGAAGTACAAAGTGGCTTCCAAAAAGAATCCATGAAAAACACGTGAAAGGCAGAACTCCAAAAACCAAGTAAAATATTTTTTGTCACAATGTTCGGTTTAGTCAGGAGTTGCAGCTTCATCAGGATCATGCTCTATTAAAAGACCTTGGGCTGACAATGCCAGCACAAGGAAAAGCTGAATGTTACATTATTCGTTGTAACTTTTTAATCAGACGTGCTGATTCTATTTATAGAAATCTGAGCATTTAACAAGACTATTCGGGGATTTACAGAGCCATGGAAAAAGGTTGGCTTTGCAATATTGTCTGCATTACAAGTACAAAAGCTGACTAGTCATTTCCTCTCACAAAATCACAGAATACATGAGCTGCAAATCTGATTATCTGGACGTCAGGGAGAGACATAATAAACAGCAGAGATATTTGGACAGACACCCTGCATGTCTAGTAACTGTTTATAAAGCTAAATATAAACCAGTGACGACTCCCAGTCACCATTCACAATGTACTTTCGGAAATGGCAATGGGAAAGGACGCTTTATCAGTTGTAATTGGTGGATCTGAATTAGTCATGCCAATTACCTCTCATTGTATCTGTGTGTACGGTTTCTTCACATTACTCAAACTACTCACAGACCAGTCACACACACGCAGTGGAAATGACGCACAACAGCCACACAGACAAACACACAGAAGCATTTTTAATCTTTGGTCTTCAAAGTCCTGACTCATCTCAACAGACTGTATAACTCACTGTCAGTAGCTCAGACCTCTGGAGACGATCTGTGCTCTAACCTTGCCCCGTTCTTGACATTTTTTCTCTTCATGGGCAAAACAAAGACAAGTTCAAAATAAGAAAGCACATCGGTTCTTTTTCCAGGTAGCGCTCCCTCGTGTATCAGCACTGCTTGGCTACCGTAAGGAATGCTGCTGCTGTTGACTACAGCCCAGTCTCTGAGGGATTTACAGGGCAGGATGATTGAAACCTACACAGTGCCTGTGCTCTTCTGTACACTCCCCACATAGGGAACATATTTCACTGTGGTGGCAACACACAAAAGCATTCAAAATCCTGAAGGTCAAAAATGCAAGAAAAAGAAGCCATGTGTGTAACACACTAATACAGCTTTGTTGCATTTTTAAATCTTATTCTCTGTGGCTTAATGGAGATAGTGGGGTCAGGACTGGATGTCTTTTGCCATAGTGGCTGATTGAAACTAACCCAAAGTGTTATATGGTATAAACTACACAGTGAGAAGAGCTCAGTGCTTCAACAGATAGGCAGTTACCAAATGGATGGGACGAGGAGGAATAAACTATAAAAAAAAATATTCCCATCATTTGTTGCAGTTCAGCTATTGTGAGAGTGTGGCCTGACCAACAGCGATAGCAACCACAGGATTTATATTTGGAGTGAGGAGTGAGAGTGTAACTTTCTATTGATTTCAAAAGCTATTACTTTTATTGCTCTGTGAAATTGATTTTTCATTCTTTCCATATAAAGTTTGAGAGTTTGAAAAGGGTTCGGTATGACATTGGGGGTGACAATAACTTTCATGTAATGTTTTAAACAAGCCAAGTTAGCCCTCTCAGCTAATGTGTACTAACAACACTAAGGATGGATCAGAAATGTGGAACTTTTTTGCTGAAACATCAATTGTTTTGCCAATATATCAAACAAAAGCCAGAGACTGTATTAAATTAAGCTGCTGTGAGCTGTCATTTCACCACGTCTAAGCAGAAGGCAGAGGATAACGTTCTTTCAGAGCCTGACTGGGCAAAACCTCTCTCGGCTGCCTTCGTCCAACTCAGACTCACTATGGGTCTGTGTCTGCAGCTGCCTGTACCAGAGAGCAGTGTTAAAGAGTATGGCGCTCACTCTGCAGCTAAATCTGGGGACTAAAAAAGCCTCAGAAGGACAATGACAAAAAACTAATTAATTAATTAATTCTAAAAAACTGCTCAACTTCAAGAACCTCAGTTTACTGAGGGGTCTCGGACTGATTATTGGTCAATTTTCAACGGGCAGCCCTTCCCTGAATATTTCTTATTTTAAATAAATGTTACTCTGAGAGGTAACATGTTATTTATCAAAGAGAGGTCCACTGCGAGGACAGAAAATCTTGTGGGCAAAGATTGTCAAGAATTGCTTATAAAAAAGACACATTTAAAGTTGCACTTATGATTCCCAAAGTAAATGTGACCATTAATCCTGATATTGTTTCAATAATTCTGTAATTTTTCACAGTAGAAAATGTTGCCATATTCTGGTTAAGTCATTCTCTGACTCTCAATGACAGTGCAGAAAAGCCAAGTGGGCAGATTTGGAAGACCTGAAAATGCTGACCAATCAGAGAAGACCAGGCTTTTTCAGGAGGGGGGCTTCAAAAGACAGGCACTTAAGCAGGGTGTCTCAACCATAAAATGGTGTATGGGTAAAATCGCTGTTGAGTTGTTATCTATCAAAGCAATAGGATTTATTCAGGTAAGAACATTATGAAGAATTGCTTTCGTGGGAGATTAAATTGCCAATTCATCTTGTAGCTCTTGTAGCATTTTGAAAAATGATAATTTGTACAGAAAATGAAGACTGCATGAGTTATCGTGAAATTTCATAGTCAGGTTGACTGTACATCTTCACTCTGTTCTGCTTATACACTTACGGTAGAATCACTGTCCCTTCGACCAAAGTCCTTTAGACCTGGACAACATCTTTTAACATCTGGAATTCTATGATAAAATGAATGAAAAAATATATAATGCTAATGTTCTTTTTCTGATATCACTCAGATATTTATTGTAACCTTGCACCCAAACACACATTCAGACTCTGACATACATACTCGTGTAGCACAATCAGCACAGCACACTTGCACACACAAACACACACAGCTGGAGGTATCTGCTGCTTTCCTTTTTCTGACACACATTCCAGACCAGTTTTGCAAGGTCATAAAACTGCTTTAATAAGAGTACTGTGGCAACAGGTTCTTGCACAGGCTGCTTCTAGACCTACTTCTGCTCAGAGAGAGAAACAAAATAGTAAAAGAGCCGAGATTGAAGCCGGCTTTCTGCTATGATGCTCTTTTAGTGCTAAAACAATAAGAATAATTTTAAGTCCTTTGTCAGGTAATGAACATTAGATGAGTTGCAAATGTCAATACTTGCATTACTTGTTTGTGTTGTTAGCTTATTTCTTATGTATTGCTAGCAAGTAGGGCTGGGTATCTTTTAAAAAGTTACGATACCATTACCAATAACCTTAAAGCAATAACAACACCAATAAAGTATTTCATGCGATACCTACAATGTGACCCAAGTGGCCCGTAGTATACCCTAAAACTCTAATTAATATGCTGGGCTTTTATTTGGTTCAATCACTGAACTCAACAGGCATAAACAATAAGAATCTTTCATTTGATCCAGCTCAGACAGACAGAGCACCAGAGAGATCGTCTGAAAACAATATTCATAACTTGGATTCAATTTTTTTTAAAACCCCTTTTGGTTTTTTTGATGGTTTGACCCTCATGAACTAAAGGACTATAAATAATTGCGGAATGGACACATTCTGAGTTTATGACCTCTTCAGAGGTTGGCAGTAACCACTTTTTTCTTCTCTCTTCTTAACCAAGCCAGTAAATCTGAATGAATTATACTCTGGCACTCATGTTTTCTTGAAATACACTGAACAATTGAATTGTGCATTGTGATTTGTGTACTTAAGCTCAAGAGTAGCCTGAGTGTCAGACTGAAGCTCCCAGAACCTTCAGTCTGATATGGCTTCCATTGAAGGCGATTTACAAGGGGGAGGGAATTTGATTTTTTCCCTAACCAATCAGTAGAGATCAACGACTCACCCAGAATCTGACGTCATTAGTATCCATGCCTCAGGGGTGCCGAAAACAAGCGAGCACTGCCCGTTTAAAATGTCTCCGTCATCGTGCACGCCCAGCTGCATCGCCGTTAAATCCAGTTTAGCAGCTTCCTTAATTTGGTCCTGCATTAACGCGAGTAGTGGCGAAATACCTCGATAGCATCGTTAATGTGGTCTGTAGGATCTGTAGCGGTCGCCATTGTTGCTATCCTCACCAGTTACCCACCGGCGTACAGCTTGACATCAGCGTGGCGCTGATTGGCTAATCGCTAGACCCCCGGCGTTCATTGGTCCGTCCATCGTTTGGACGAGATAAATCGCAAATTCATTGCAGTATGCCAGACCAGAGATGCAAGCCTACTCAGTTGAGTGGGCGGGGTCTATGGTCTGGAACCAGGCTAGCTCAAGAGGGCAGCCAGCAACCTGGTGGGCTTTAAAAGGATTTATATTCAAAAAACTTGAATGAACCGATTCGCAATGTCAATGGCAAACAGACCCGGCATTGAATTGTGACCTGGGTTTATTTGTCAAAACGTGCAGCAAAGACAAAGAGACTCTGCATTTCATTGGGGCTCAGCTTTTAATTGAAGCTTTACAGTAGCCAAAAACGTTTTGGTGACATCTAGGCACTCCTAACTTAGTCAAATTCACCACAACCGCAGCCCAAAACGGATTGAATGCAGGTATTGTTTGACTGGAGGTGCTTCGATACTACTTGGTATCAGGTTATTTAGGTTGATACCTTTAAGGTATCGAGTACTGATGCCCAACCCTGCTCTTATGTCATAACTTTATGGTCACAAGGAATTACACCTCTGACTTTTGCACTCCTTAGTGTTGGCTGTTTGTTCTTTGTCAATGCATTAATGGAAAACCAATCTGAATAACAGCACCAACCAACCAGGAGCCGACGGTGTAATAAAAGTGAATATTTCTACAGTCTGCGTCACAGCAAATAAAGAAGGACATATTTCACTATGAGGGCACTCAGAGAGCTCAGGCCTCTGCCGAGGCATAATGCCCATTCTCACAATGTTAACAAAAGTGATGTTCATCCGCCTCGTGATTTGGATCCGCTCCGAAATGTAATCAGTCCTTCTTTGGCCCATGCAACACCTTTCCATCAAGTTTTATGAAAATTGAGCCAGTAGTTTTTCTGTGATCCTCCTGCAAACAAACAGAACCGAACAAAACATAACCTTCTCGGCGGAGGTAAATATACATGATACACCATACTGGCAAAGATCCCTCAAACTGAAGTTGCTTAATAGCAATGGTGTTGAAGAAGATCGTCAACACCCCATAATCCTAATTTCCAAAGAAAAACCACTCAACTCTCAGTTAGTCTTCAGCTTGGTTTGGTTGAAGCAATAAAACTGCCACTAAGGGACACTCAAACAACTTGAATGCCTTTCTTGACACAACAGGTAGCCTTGTGAAGAAAGCAAATGATCAACTGATGTTCAAGATGTCAAGGTAACTATGTCAGTAGTTGCCTGAACTATGTAAGGTGAAACAGGTCAGAGCTGACGGTATCTGTCTGTTCACGCCTGCTGTGCTGCGTGGAATGTAGCTACCCTCCCCACATCACATACACAGAGAGTAGCACCCACACGCTGCACTGTTTGCGCATGCATGCGCAGGCAAACATGCGCGCACACTAGGAACCCTGGGCTGCTGTGCTGTGAGGGTGGCGGTACCCACAGGAAAAGCTGACGTGTTTACATTCAAACAATACCCAGCAGGACAAAGCCCGGCTGTTGTTGTGGTCCGCTGTGTGAATGTGGGACTTCAAAACAAGCTTTTAAAAAGCCAAGCTATTAGACACTTGGCATCACAAGTGCTTCTGTTTTACTGGCAAGCTCATAATTAAATAAGTAAAGTAAACAGGGGATAACAGCATGACTAAGGCAGTGAACACAAGCCAGAACTTCTTATGACTACTGACCGACTATCCTTGCAGATTTCTTTATTTTGCTTATAACAATCACACATTTACTTTTTAGATTATTCGAACATTGCTTGATCTATAAAATGTTAGAAAATAAGAACAAATGCACTTCTTAAGTTCACGGAGCCCCCTATTTTGTCTAAACAACAGTTTAAAAAAACCCAAAGTGCCCACTTCTCACGCTGAAAAAGCTTAAGCCAACAAATGCATGCTTAAATATTCCTGTCAATCTAAAAACCAATTGCTATTTAGTCCACTGTTTTAACCAACTACACCACACCTGTATTGTGCAGAGCAAGATTAAAGTGAGGGTATACTATGCAGGAACTGTCAGCTACAGTTTCGCCAGCAAAACTGAAAGCCAACCCCAGATTCACTCTCATTTGCTATGGCTATTTGCATTTTTTCTGTGCTGTGTCTGCAATTTTCTTAGCTTCCTCTTGGGTGTGTGCTGCTTACGGTCTGGCACCTGGCCGCTTCCTTTTTATAAAGTCTGACCTCACCTGCAGGCTGTGCCCAGAAACATCAAAATAAGAAAAAAGAAGAAAATACAGACAGAGGGCAGAGTCTCTGCAGATAAATACACCACCACACACTTCTAGTGGGTCCTAAGTGATGATTGAGAGGACTTTTGTACATGTCTGTACATTGTTTTTTTTTTGTTTTTTTCTTCCAAATGCCGTATAGTATACCTTCAAACTAAATTGTTGAATCAGCGGGCTGCATGCAATATCATCTACTACTATAGGTATTCCATATACTGCCATACACAGTCCATTGAATGAACTTGAAAGATCACTGCAAAGAGAGGTGGGTCATCTGTTTATAACTTTCAATGTCTCGAGTCGCACCCAAAAAGTCCTGTCTTTTTCATTACCTCATGTGATGAACTGTATTTTCACTAGGTTAAAGTGTGTCACATCACCCTGTTGCTGTTTCTCAGGCTTCACCAGGCAGCTAATATATATACACACACATATATCGTGGGGAATTGGTGTCGCAGATCTTCGAAACCAACAACCACAAACCATAGAGCAGAGATGACCAAGAACTTGCTCACAAAACTTGAGTCACTGCAGTTTTTTTAAGCGTCTGTCTGCCCTCCAGTCCACAGGCCCTTCAGCTCAGTTAGGAGGGGCCTTTATTGGCTCCACAAGGAGAGCTTTCAGTGCTCCAGGTCAGGGGAAGGCTGTGTTTATTCACCCATTTAAACACAAACACACATACACACAAACACGCTGTCCTCCAAGGCTTCCCCCTCTCTGTCTGTTTCACACACAGACTCCTCTGTATCCTTTTAATTTCAGACTCTCTCTCAACCCTGCACTTTGTTGGCACATCCAGGTTTGTTGATGTTGTTACTGGCATATGTGTGTGTGTGTGTGTGTGTGTGTGTGTGTGTGTGTGTGTGTGTGTGTGTGTGTGTGTGTGTGTGTGTGTGTTGCATTTACGTCATACTGGATTTACTGAAACTTAACTGGGCAAAAAAATCAGCCTCAGCTTGAAGATGTTTTTTTAAAATCTCCTTCTTGGGGTCACAAATGTTGCCAAAGGGCGACACTGTCAGCACACATGGCAAAACATACATCTACATATGTTGGCACTTTAAGGTTATAAAAATGTCAGCTGTATGTTAAAATAACTCAGGGTTGTTGTCTTGGAAGTGGACCTTAAAACTACTTTAAAGCTCTAAAAACATATTTTCTCAATCAGTGTTGTATTATGAGCAACGGTTCCACACAAACACACAATTTCCTGCCAAAGTTTTGGTTATTCTAAATGGGAGATTTCTATTTTTTTTACTGGTTTGAAGTGGTCAGTCAGAATCTGATGACAGCTGATGGGCTGTGACTTGTCCACTTTCAGTATGGTACCTTTGGGTCCAAAAGTAACCCTTCAGACATGGTACTTAGACCCTAGTATTTCCACCGCAAATAGTATTCTTAAATGTAGTCAGGGTTGTCGTCACTCACTGCTCCATCCAGCACTCATTGTATTTCCTCGTTACTGGTCACACAGAGGGAAGTGTGCGCCTTTCTTTATCGTCCACAGAACCAGGTTGCACGCCAACATTTAACAAAATAAAATAAAACAAGCTGCAGTGAGAGTCTCTCTCCATGGGATATTTAAAAATAGTGGGTTTGTGCATTTAGTCCTTCTCAGGCAAGCTCAGGGGTTTAGTGTAGCCGTAGCCCACACAATGCTCCACAACTCTTTTTTTATCTCCATGTGAGGATTAGAATATATGGCGTTCAAATAACTGGGCCGAATGCTTGAAGATCCATTCATTACTAAAAGTGTATGTCACAAAAACTAAAGAAATGGTCAAAGTTATTAAAGAGAAATTCAAGGTGCAGTGATGGATTCACGTCATCAACTCATGCATTGAGTAACATTACAAGTTCATGTTCCACCTTAAAAGTCGCCGGCAGTCAGTCCGGTGACGTTATTTTTTACTCCGACTACAGGTGCTGCGAGAGGCAGCAAAACAAATTTTCATTTTATAGTTAAGTAATAAAACTCTTCACAGTATGAGCAGTGGTTACATAAGCCCCAAAACCAGCCACAACTCAGCCCTGAGCAGAGAGACCGTCCTCTATTGACCAGAAATGTGGACAGTACGAAGCGGTTCCATTGGTACCATCCACAACTTTTCACAGTGGAAACGGAAAAGAGCATACAAACTTGACTGAACTACACTGTACCGTACTGCTCGGTGGAAACAGGGCTATATAAGCCATTTTGGAAGTCAGTGGAAATCGGCCTATTCTGTTGTTTAGGTATGGTATCGGATTAACTGATTGTTGCCGTGATCTTTACAGAGTTGCCGCCATGCAGTGTTTTGGTGTCTGATCAGCTGTGAAACTCATGGATTTATGTTTAAAACTGAACCTCCTTGTCACCTGTACCTGTTGTGTGTGTTTTCTTTATTTAATTATTATTATTTAGGGAGTGCTATATTTAGTCTGAACACCCTGTCTGTATCAATCATGCTTAAAATTTGCCAACTGCTTCACTCAGACATCGTTTTTGAACATGTATACCCACAAACAAACTGCATCCTGTCATGTGCTACACTGTGACGCTCATTTGACTCGACGTATTCCGCAAACAAGGTATAAATGACAGGCATATGGGTCATGGCTTCAGATAAAAATAAATGAACAAGTAAGACTTCCTTTTTTGTAGCAAACCAATGTTGTTTTGTTTTCACTCTTTTTCCTGATGAACAAGGCGTGTGGTTTTTTTATTATTCTCCTTCTCTGCACTGTGGTAAGGAAGTTAATTTTAGAACATCACACACATGCAGGTGCTCTATGACACGTAATGAGTCTTGGTTTGTATTTCCCCTGTCTTCACTCAAATTCACTCTTTCACCTCATAAAATAAGCACAAAGCCCTCACACCCACTTTCTAGTGCTCCAGCCCTCAGCCAACTCTCTCAAGATTCATTTGAAGTTTTCTCTGGATCCAACTTTGCCTGCTGCTCTCATCTTATTCTCTCAGCCCAGCTTCTGATTATGTGTAGCTATCTCTCTCTCTCTCTTTCTCTCTGCTGACTCTCCAGCTTTCTCAATTTACACATCCATATCTCCCCCATCCCACCTCTCTCAGCCATCTTTTTTGATTGCCTGCCAGCATCTCTCTCACTTTCCCTCTTCCTCACTGCCTTATCTTAGTCGATATGCTCCTATACCTTTCTAGATCTGTCTTAACTACGAGAGCATCTCCCATGCTTTCTGTGTTGCAACCACTTCCCCTTTTGTAATCTATAACTGTATAACTATCTCTTCAGGTACGACCTATATGTAAGTGATTTTTCACATTAACACTCCTGTTGTCTCTATAACATCACAAACTCAAACCACTCCTTTTATTTCCTCCCACCCGCTCGGATTATTTGTTTGTCTAGCAAGTCAGCTACCAGCTGTATAATGTGGTTAAAGGTATGCCACCATGACAGGAAGTGTCAACACGTCAGTTTCATATCAACAGCTGCCTAACCCACAGGTCCTCCGACAAGATGAGAAACTCACAAAACCCCAACTAAATGCTGAGAAATTCTCAGAGCAGAAACTCCCACCAAAACTCTGCTCTTGACACATCCTTATTTAAAACTGCATTTCTAGTACTACAAGAGCCAGCCATACATGTCCTGTGTGCCTTCTAAACACTACACTGTAGGTTTGGAGGGTTAAATTCTCTTGTAAAAACACCACTTCTGAGTAATCAACCTCAACAAATTTGTCCTCAGGGTGAAATCGAGCCAAAACAACAAAGCCCTGGCATGACAAAATTTTTAAACGTGTCACAGCAAACATGAACTAAATCCTTGTACAGTCATCCTTGGTGATTGGTGCCAAAGTGCACATTTTACCCACAAATTACTGGATGCATCACAATGTCATAAGCCCCTTTACACTGCCTCTTTAGGGTGGAAATTTCACCTTGTTGTGTCGCCTTGCTGTTCTGTATAAAAGGTATGGTCGCGGAATAAGGGGGACAGAGTTAGGGACCTTTAAAGTGCGTAACTTCTACAGATCCTTAAATGTCCATTTCACCCAACCCACTACTAGAGGAGATGACACAATGGTGATTAAGCCGATCGGCTCCTCTAACATCTCGCAGTATTTTTCAATATATATCATTTTTAGTTTGCGTGTCGACCGGCGACATTCCCACGCTGGCGCACAGGAAATGCTTCCTCACAAGAAGGGAGGGGGAGGAAGAGCGGAGAGTCTCATAGCAAGAGGTAGAGCGCAGGTAGAAAGAGAAAGCAACATGGCGGAGAAGCAGCCGAGACACGGTTCAGAAGTGGATCCTACCACCTGGACGTTCGGCTGAAGGTCTATTAGCAAAGAAGGAAAGTGACCGACGGAGAAGGCAAACAAGGATTTGTATTGGCGTCGCTTTTCCTCGGTGGAGAGCCCTGAAGGAAGAAATTGGGCTGAGGGCAGACATGGATGTTGCCTTGCTGCTGTTGGATAAGTAAGTGACTTGGTTTATAATTATATTATGAGTAGTATGTGTTGCTGTTACATGTACTGGACCTAGTACTTTATTATTTTCTTGGAAATGGTGCTATGAATGTAATGTACTGTTAGCAGCCTGGTGTTCGCCACGTTGTGTAGCGTTGTGTACACGGTGTGAGGCGAGTGTTACTCTGTGTACACGGTGTGTGGCGACTGGCGAGTGTTACTCTGTGTACGGTGTGTGGCGACTGGCGAGTGTTACTCTGTGTACACGGTGTGTGGCGAGTGTTACTCTATGTACATGGTGTGTGGCGAGTGTTACTCTGTGTACATGGAAGTGCCGGCTTATTTGTTGTAATAACGCATTATCCGCTGGGGGGCGACAGAAGTTACGCACTATAGCTTTAAGACGGCATCAGAGGTAGTAACAATGCCGAATGATGTCTGTATAAAAGGAACAGCTGGCAGGATAGAATCTTGCATGGCACGGGTGTGACATTATGGCAATGTATTATGCATGTAACCCACCACCAGGAGATTAAAAAAGTAGCTAGCAGCAGTTAGCAGCTAACTCAAAGAGGAATCCAAAAATGTCCCCAAATTGGAAAACAATGAGGTCCAGGACTTTCTTACCCTCCGAGCAGAGGACAAGATCAGCCGCCGTATAACAGGGACAGTAAATGATTGGTATTACCATGTTATGCCATTTTAATTTTTTTGAAAGTGCTGCCAGCGCGTATGGTTTATGTAACACCAGACGCTGACACTGTTGTGTTAAATGTCATGGCCGTCACACCTCTTTTGCTCCAGTGATGCCAGCATGCTGTCTATAATCTGCAAACTGGAGCGGCGTGATGCTGCCGTTGTTTGGTTCTGTGTAAAAATGCAAAGGCAGCATAAAGAAGGGACTTGGTAGCAGCCCTATAGTGCGATCTCTTTGTAAAAAGGTCTATAGTGAGTGCACAAGTACCTGGTAAAACTCATGAGGTTTACTTTGATCAACAGCATTGAAGCCACTGATAATTACGCCTTTTTGCAAATACAATCACTGCACAGAAGCCACTAGCAGAGATACAATCACCTAATTTTGCAGACTGATCAATGTATTCATGTGTCTCTGACGGTGAGTTGGAGCCCACACCTACGAGGATGAACCCTTAGGCCTCTGTTGAGATGACGCTGGTGTCTAACTGGTTTCATCTTGGCTGTGTGTGAACATGCATGTTTGCTCAGATTTAAAGAAAGCAGCTGTCCGAATGGAGTATTTGTATATCAAACAAACTAATTGGTGACTCGGGCGATAAGCCCGGGAAGGGGTCTTTACTATGATAAGGGCGACAGCAGCAACCGAGTAATCGTTTCTTTGTACTTCAGTCACAACAGTTAGCTTACTAACACCTTTACACTGTCAGAAAAGCTCTCAGGGAATTTTGCGGGTCCCTCAGCAACAGTTTGTGGAGTTTTGAGCCGTGGGGTGTATAAAAGGTTGATCTGGTCAGAGCTTATCAGATTAGATTGATGCATAAGAGGAGCAGCAAACTTTAGACCCAGCGCACTTAAGGTTAAGTTCCACTTCCACTGTGCCTAGCATTGTGCTGCTCTGTCTGTGGAACAAATAATAACCCAACAGGATTTGTATTTTAATTGTACACCTAATGAACGGTCCAGCTCCAAAAATTTAAATTGAAATGTAGCGGCAGATGTTTTAATTGTGATAGCCAACCACAAATAAATAAATTCTGAGGGAAACCCGACTACCGTATTCTTATAACACAATGTCTGTTTAGGTCAGTGGTAGACGACAGACGACGATTTGTTCAAAGTTTGGGAGCCACTGTTTTAAGTTAGGTGGTCACATCACATTGGACTGCATGAGAACAGAAAGTCAAATTGGGACTGCCATCTTTAAATGGCATTTTTCATGATAATTTAGATATCATACTGCCATGCCCTATATAATGACAATTTTACTTTGTTCAAAGTTTCATCCTTTCTGAGAAGTTGTTTGGGTATGTTCTTGATTGAGTCACTAACTAAAATATTTCTTTCTTCTTTTCCATCAATCATGAATTTAGCATTGAACACTCTGGAAAGAATCCACTGAGCAAGATTGTTTCTGTTTCTGTTCTAAATATGAACCCAATTCAACTATACTAGCATCATTTAAGAACACAGACTAAACTAAACTAAATATTATGAGGATGACATCTTTGTTTATCACATAGTTGGCATAGCCAGGGGCTACAGCTAGCCGAGTTTTACAGAAATTAGCTGGAATGTAACTGCGACCAATCAGATGCCCTGACTGAAAATAAGTGCTTTATAATCACTGGTGTCTGTCAGGCAGTACACTGTGTCTTCATTTCCACCGACTGTTGTGTATCAGTGAAACAAAAATGCAGTGGGAGGATATATGGAGGTATCCTGTGATGCCCTGGGCAACACTGGAGACAGCTGAAGTAATGCCAACAAGAAAGAGACAGGAAGCAGGATGCAGGCAGACAGAGTTGTAGAGCTGACGGTGTGTTTTAAATGTGTACCTGCATTATAAATATCTAAACCTAACAAACAGACATGTTCCTGTCCTATCTGAAACATGTACAAACAGAGTTTTACACACTTGCACTACGCTATTGTATGTGCACACATTTTGTACATATACATACATGACCAGCTACATACACATAGCGAGGCCTGTAGAAAACACAAACATGTATGCGCAGGTCTACATATTGTTGTTTCCCACAGTCCTCTGTGACCTACATCTTCTTCCTGAAACAGTCAACACCAGAGTGAAATGCCTCAAACCAAAATGCTCCAATTTCATACTCTAACCTCAGAGTAGGTATTTACCATGTGTTTTTTTTGTTTGTTTGTTTGTTTGTTGTTTTTTAAATGATCGATTCCAGAAAGCCTAACCCTGAACTTTGAGTCGATGAACCCTGAGATGAAAAACTGAATTTTTTTTTCAAGAACAGCTGATGCTCACTCTGACTTAAGGTCATGCACGGTGAATCAATGGAGCTCCGATACTACAATTCACCATGGCAACATGTAAATGAAAGGCAGAGCCTACGTTTGAATCCAGAGCACATAGATATTAATGCACGTATATGCAGACTGTGCGCATTTATCTTAAGAGCCTGAGTGAGAGCAGGAAAAAGTGTCAATAGTTTACACAATAAATTTTAATTAAGTTCGTCATTTAGGCCATAGTCTAACAGGCCTACATTTTAAACAGGCCTGTATTCATTCAGCTTTAACATGACGGGAAACAAATGTGTTTGGGGATTTGCACTTGGAAAGGCATGGAGGTTAGAATACAGTAGATTTTACATTTTAGACATCTATTTGAATCTCATCGCAACAGCGTTAAGCGGCTTTATTTCAGCTACTTCAACAAGTGTTGTAAATTTAAATACATCTTCATCTTCAGACTTAATGTATTTAAAAAACTTAATTCTGCAGCTTCACCACAATCCTGCTTACTATAATATACTATATAATATACTCTCAAATATTAGCTGTAGGAGTTATGTTCCACTGATGTGACTAATCACATCATGAGTGATAGAGATAATTATTAATCGATCCTACGGGTCTAAAGCTTCTTACTGATTTTTACAGTTTAAACTTAGATTTAGGGATGCACCGAAATGAAAATTTGTGGCCGAAGCCGAATAATATTAAACGCTTGGCCGAATACCGAGTACCGAATACCGAATGCTGTTTTTTAGTTTTTCATTAGTTTTTGCAGATGAATCCCCTCCAGATTAGTGTTGTCACGGTACCAAAATTGGGACCCACGGTACGATACCAGTGAAAATATCATGGTTCTGA
>NC_065508.1:7393683-7398338 GCF_006386435.1 Epinephelus moara | reverse complement strand
GGCTCGGCTGTTCAGGTACTTCTGGGCAGTCATGACAACAAGTTATTCACCTGGAGCCGGACTTCTCCGTCGCTGGTAAGCCGTTATCATGCGCCGCCGTATTTGACAGGAATATGTATTCCTGTCCGTGTCTGTGACCCCCGTTCAACCCACAACCAGCGGGATTCGCCATTGCGTTTCTGCTGCTGGTTGAAATCTGTACTCACACAGCGTGCTGAATGATTTATTTTGCCCGCACAAAACTATTTTTAGTCGCAAATGCAAGTGCGGTGACGGACGGAATACACACCGCCGACATCTTACTCCGTCCGTCACCGCACGCTGTTTGATTGCGTTATCAAAACACGCCGCTATTATTCGGCCTTGCTTTTCACTTACTCCACCGAATATCGAATGTGTGTTTTTTTGCAATATTCGGCCGAATATTCGGTGCATCCCTACTTAGATTACACATAATGTGCAATGAAGATTTTAGTGGAACTGCTCTAACAAACTGACAGCTGTCCTTGGTGTAATATAAAAGAAGGACATGTAGAGGTTTGATTCTGAGCTGAGACTTGACACTGTTATATTTGAATGTGAGGACAGAAACTACTGTTCAAAGAAATGACTGAGAGCGCATAAGAGCGGTAACTTTAGACAGTCCTGAGAAACAAACTAACACAACACTCAGCCAGCAGGTTAAGTTCACAGAGTCAATCACCACAGTAACTGACCCAGAATTTAAGTTACCACTCTTTCTGTAATGGAAAAGGCAGTGTTTCCCTCAACTCAGGGCAGGGTATGAAATTAACAAAATATTTTGGGGGCAATTTTGGCCCCCACGGTCTAAAAAAATGGGGGCATTTTCAAAATGTTTGGGGGCCATCAAAAAACTGTAATTATGTTCTAACAATAAGCACATGAAAAGCAAAACCAACTAAGATAGTGTCTTCACTCTTCAGTAGAAACCACTATAAATGAAATAAATAATGGGTTACATAAAGTTATGGTTGCAAAATATATATCACTCAGATTTCCTGTAATTCAACCAGTTTAAATGTGATGATTTAACCATTAATCTACTGATAGCAGTACTAATGTTTCAACACATTACAGTTACTTTTACTGTTAAAAAGGCCAAATTACTATAAATTCCTTAGATGCCATCCTGGAAGTAAGTTAATTTAAAATTTAACATTCATTCTACCTTAATTTTTCATTAATTTGTCATTGTGTAGACACAGATCACCCAAGAAATGGTTAATTTATACTTATGGTACAGCAAAGCCCCCTCCCCTTCTCTGTCAGATTACTCTCATGTAATCAGTGCAATCTCGTTGATTATGTCTGGAAAATGAGTTGTAGACGTGACGGTAAATTAATTTAATAAAAATAAAATTATACTTCTTATACTAATTATACTACTAATGTCAGATTGTAATACTGTTAAAAATATAAATACACATAGTTGTTTCGAAAACTTGGGGGCAATTTTGGCGCCCGGAACATGGCTTTTGGGGGCATTCTTGGATAAATTGCGGGCACTGACACTGACTCAGGGTTAAGTAGCAAAGAGTTTTCATGTGATGTAACCATATGCTTTTGGGTTTTTTTTGCTCAGAAAAATGCTTAAAATAAAAGGTATGAAAGCAACTTCCTGGTACAGCCTTTCAATTCCTCATTGAAGTGTGAATGACTGATTCTGTGACTGCACCATAATGTGCACATGAATGTACAACTCACTGACCAACTCAGACACTGTGAGATGATGATAGAATACAGAAAATTATGTGTCATATAAATAACAATGAATCATCTTTCCGTGCAGGTTTTCTGCATGTGGCAACTGTTCTTCAGGAATAAATGGGAACCAAAGGCCTCTGTAGAGAGGAGAACAACAAACCCTGATGTCTCTGTGCTGACTGTGTGCCAATGGCACCAGGAACTGGTTAATGAAGACGGGCAAATAAAAGCCAGTATTATCCTTTAGCTTTAACTCGTTGAGCTGCGTCAGCATTGAGCAAACCACCCTCTTTGGTAACTTCTGCTGAAAACACACACAGCCTCTTTTGAGATGCGTTTCTTTGCATGCGCTCCAAGAATACAGCGTCGACCACACACTGGTCTGCATCTCCTCCTCTGTTCTGCTCGCAGCAGCTCGTCTGCTTGCTTAGAAAGCAAGAGGTTACCGCTTGAGTCTGCGTTTCTCTTTCTCTTCCCTCACTTGTACCTTCCCAAGGGAGCCTGTGGCTTTGTGATGGTTGGAATTCCCATAAATGTCCGATCTGTGCTGGGCGCAGCTAAAACCGCCATAAATCACCCGGCGTGATTTGTTGTCTGTTACCACCGGGGCGTCTGGATGGCACCGAGAAAGGTGGGCAGGGAGGGAAGAGCTGGACGGAAAACCCACGAAACTTGGGAAAGGTTGACGAGGCATAAAACCCGCGGTAGGAGAGATTACCCGCCGGGCCAAACATCTGCACAGGAGACGGATGAACCTACAGCACATCTTAAACTTTAGAAATTTAGCTGACAGCCTCAACAAGAAAGACTTTCAATGACGGACGACGGTGAAAACCTCACACCTGATTCTTATACTATGCTTTTCCACGTCCCTGTCGCCTTGCCTTCAGGCTTATAATCTACTCATACTGAATCAAGTTTGGCATGTTTACAAGTGGAACTCTCTTTGTTGTCTTTAACCACAATAATTACAAATTGGTTTTAATGATTGCAATCTGTGCAGGCTGCTGAATAACCTGGAGTGGGCGCCATTAGAGGAGAAAACCTGACGTGACAGCGAGTACACCAGCACTTTCTTGCAGCACCATATTCAACAGCAGTTTGACAACCCTGAGAACAACTTTAGCTCCACTTAGAGAACAAAACCAACTTGAATCGTTCCAGACACTTTCCACTTTGTACAGAATAATGTCATTAACTACATCAGCAGTGTCACAGCATCCTTGAAATCCCTGAAAAGAAGCAAGCACATGTATTACCTTGTAGCTCCTCTCTTATCACAGGTTAATCTCTAATAGGCCTAGCCAGAGCGGACAATATTCAAATCAGTATCTGCATCTGGGAGCCACACTTCTGTAATGGAGTCCAGGCTCAACAAAAAACCCTAGTAGTTGGTGGTCTGGCAAAACACAATGCAACTCATGTAAACATGTAAATAAAAAAACCAAGAGGAAGAAGAGGTCTGAAAATGCTCAAGCACACACCTGGGTGACATCAAGCTAACAGCTCACAGCTAGATTTTGGATGTAGACTATAAATAAAAGACCTCAAGGTGAAATCTTTACAGTCTCATAGTTCCCGAGGTTCTAAGAGGATTTCACCGTTTGTCAAAGATTTGGAGAGATTTTATGAACTGAGCAGTTGCTTGGTGTTGTGGTTGTTTGAAGGTGTGATTTATCAGTGGGGAGTGGTTTAATGAGCTGTCTGTATGTGCCACTGTTTATGTCTAAATATCTGCAGTCTGTTCAATTAATTAATCATGATCGACAGCGGTCAACTTAGACATGGCTTTATTATACTGTTAGACTCAATCTACTTTTACTGGTTTTAAACTATGAGCGAAAATAAAAAAGACATTAACACACCGGCTTCTTGTTCAGGTCAAGATCTGGTTTTAGTTTCAGGTGTAGCACAATCACATGTGCAACGTGTTTTCACGATTACAGGCACAGATCCACGCACTTGTTCAGTACTTGTCATGAAAAGAAGCATTTTATCAGTGAGACAGGACCCACCCCTCAACTCTGAGTAACTGCATGGAAACATTTCACACACACACACGCACACACACAAGTAGTGTGCCTGCACTGTTGAAGAAGTGTTTTAAATGTTACAGTTTCCACGAAAATGCATGTGTTTGGGAAGTAGCCTCACATACGAATGGGAAATGAGACTTGTAATATACTGTATGAGTTGTGTGGGAGTTTTTTTAAACAGACATATTGATATGTCGAAATTAATTTCCTCCGTAAATGCTACTTGTACTCGTACTACTTTTAAGTTTAACTACACATATACCCATGTCCTCTGGATTCTCTGAACTATATACATTACTGTAATTTGTTGTCTCTTTCTCCTCCTCTACAGTGGTCATCTCTTCGAGCTACGTCAGTGTCCTTAGCAGTGGTGGAATGTAACTAAGTACATAAACTCAAGTACTGTACTTAAGTACAAATTTTCATCTTTTGCATTCCAGCCAGCCCGCCTGAGGGCCGCATTCTGCACCGGTGCAAATATTGGCTGAACATTGTTAGACATCACTGTAAATGTGTGCGAGAATTTCCTACATTATAAGTACTAGATTTGAGGGAAATCAATGAAATCATGTACAATACCCATTTTCCCGCACTGAAATTAAAGGGCCAGTGTGTAAAATGGGTTGAAAACAGTGACATCAGTGGTCAAATTCTAGATTGCAGGGCTCACTCGCTCACCCCTCCCGTCGGGTAAATGACGGTGGCCTCGTAGAGACAAAAAGCCTTGTGCACGAGTTTTTCAGGAGTAGGTCTATCTAGCGACGAGGTGAATGTTTATTTAGAAATCTAAACCATGTTACGATATTGTAATGAATCCCTCATGAGCAGGAGACCAGAGGAGCGTTCGGGAAAAAGGCCAGTTTATTTGAGCACTCCAGAAACTCCGGTAACACT